>NC_088320.1:16749235-16850461 GCF_910592395.1 Lineus longissimus | reverse complement strand
TTAGAATCAAATCGAACCTTAGCAGAGAAACGTCTCGAGGGGTTGGAAAGAAGATTACAGAGGGACCCAGACTTGGGAAAGGCCTACCAAGAACAGATCCAAGAGTTAGTTGATAAAGGGCGTGCCGAGAAAGTTGAGGAATTGGAGAAACAAGCGCAAGCAATATGGTACTTGCCTCATCACCCTGTTGTTAGAATGGATAAATCAACCACAAAGGTGCGTGTTGTGTTTGACGGCTCCGCCAAAGGACCAGAGGGGGTGTCACTAAATGACACATTGTTGAGTGGACCAGCACTGCAGCCCGACCCACTTGCCATACTTTTGCGTTTCAGAAAACATAAAGTAGCGCTTGTAGCAGATATAGAGAAAATGTTTCTTCAAATCGGCATGCAAACTGGAGATCAAGATCTACAGAGATTCTTATGGCGTGACATGGACACTAGTAAAAAACCTGATGTTTACAGGCTGAAAACAGTAACATTTGGTCTGAAATCATCTCCATTTTCGAGTATCAAAACTGTAGTGGACCATGCACTCACACAGACAAAGGAATACCCAAAGGCTACTGAGGAAATAACAGAAAATATTTTCGTGGATGATGTACTGTCTGGAGAAGACAATACCACAGCAGCAGCAAGCTTAGCAGTAGACATGAAAACAGTCTTGAAATCTGGAGGATTCCCACTCAGGAAATTTGTGTCCAACAAACCAGAAGCTTTGGCTGGATTAGAGGAGTCAGATCTTGCCTGTGGTATAGTAGTCGTCACTGAGGAACAATTTACTACAAAAACGTTGGGGATCAAGTACATTCCTAAAGAGGACGTACTAATGTTTTCCTTTTGCGAGAGGATGGAAAATGTACCCTGTGAAACTCGTAGGACTGTTTTACAACAACTTCATCGAATTTACGACCCGATGGGTTTGTTAGCACCGTTCACTTTGGTAGCCAAGCGCCTATTCCAACAGTCCTGGATGGATCGTACTGACTGGGATGAGAAGTTATCTGATGAACTTCATCAGAACTGGGTACGTTGGAAGGAGCAAGTTTCTGATCTGGATCAGATAAAGGTCCAGCGATGTATAGTTCCTGAGAGCTTCACTCAACCTAGATTCACACTGCATGGTTTCGGTGATGCGTGTGTAGCAGCATATGGAGGAGTAGTTTACGTCAGGGTTGAGGACTTGCCAACAGGGAGAGTGCACACAGCTGTACTGTGCTCTAAAACTAGAGTGTCACCACTTGGAAAGAAGAGAAGCTTACCAGAGCTAGAGCTCATGGCTGCGCTAATCACAGCACGCTTGGTAAACTACGTTCAACGTGAAATCAAGTTGGAAATAGAGGATGTACACTGCTGGACTGACTCACAAGTAGTACTTGCCTGGATTAGCAAACCTGCCTACACTTGGCAGACGTTCGTTGCCAATCGCGTGAGTGAGATACAGAATCTAGTACCACCTAGGAAGTGGAGTCATTTGCCAGGGAAAATTAACCCCGCTGATCTATGCTCGAGAGGATGTTCTGCTGAAAGCTTAGTTAACTCGCAACTCTGGTGGGAAGGGCCAGACTTCCTAAGAAAAGAAGAAGAAAGTTGGCCAAAACAGCGAATTGACACAGCTGAACTGGAATTGGCTGAACAGAAGAAAAAACCCAAGACTTTCTCAGCACTGCAAGTCAAAGAGAAAACAACTGACCAAACCAAAAGTGAGCAGCTGAAACTAGTGGAGAAATATGAGAGTTACCACAAGTTTCTGAGAGTGATGAATAGAGTCCGAAGCTTAAAGTACCGAGTGAGGACAGGAGATGGGCAACATGTTCGAGAAGAAAATGCAATCTTGAATCTCACTGATCAAAGAGAAGAGGAGTTGTATTGGTTACGTTGGGCTCAAGAACAAGCATTTTCAGTGGAAATTCATGCAGTACAGAATAATCTTTCGATTCCTGCAAATAGCCGCTTGAAACAGCTTGATCCGATATGGGATGAGAAACTGAAGTTACTCCGTGTTGGGGGGAGACTACACAAAGCACTACTGCCAGATGAGCTTAGAAACCCCATCATATTGCCTAATCACAATAGATTTGTGGAAATGTTGATAATCCACTATCACATCATCTTTGGACACACAGGAGTTGTTCAAACCTTGTCTAACTTGAGAAGCAAATACTGGTTAGTATGTGGCCGGCAGGAAGTTCGCAGAGTCCTACCATGTAAGAAATGTAGAAGTGCCAGAATATTAGAGCAGAAAATGGCGCCGTTGCCAGAGGAAAGGGTTAATGTATCGCCACCATTTACCAACATTGGAGTGGACTATGCTGGACCACTCTATGTTAGAAAAGTACATGTCAGTGGAAAACATGGAGCTGGAAGCAACAAGGCTTACATCCTCATATTCACATGTATGGCCACCAGGGCAGTGCATTTAGAGCTGACAGCAAATTTGACAACAGAGGAGTTCCTACAAGCATTGAGACGCATGATGAATCGGCGTGGAAAGTGTTGTACCATCTACTCCGATAATGCAAAAACATTTGAGAGTGCAGCTTCATTGCTTTACCGTTTGTTCCACAACAATGCGAGAATCAAGGATAAACTCAGACTGGAAGGAATCGAGTGGAAGTTCATAACTCCTAGGGCTCCATGGCATGGAGGATTTTATGAACGACTTGTTGGAAGTGTAAAACGAGCTCTCTCAAAGATTCTCAGAAAGGCCAGCCTGACATTTACCGAGCTTCAGACCGTGCTCACTGATGCAGAAGCTCAAATCAATTCTCGACCCTTATCGGATATCTCGGCTGACAAGGAGGATCCTCTTCCATTAACCCCTGGTCACTTGATCATAGGAAGAAATCTGCAGTTGCTGCCATCTGTATACAAGCCAGAGTTGTCACTTGAAAGGAGATGGGCCTATCAACAGAGGATATCCAAACAGTTTTGGAAAAGGTGGACAAGTGAATACCTTGTGGAATTACAGCGCCGTTCAAAATGGACAGAGATACGAGATAATCTGCAAGAGGGAGACATCGTTCTAGTGGCGGAGGACAACATCAGAAAACTAGATTGGGCACTAGGACGTGTGATGGCCACACACCCAGGAAGAGACGGGTTGGTTAGGTCAGTCACAGTGAAAACCAAGAGAGGATTGATGAGAAGGCCTATTCAGAAGTTGCGTTTGTTGGAACCCGCAGAATAGACATTTAATCCAGAGTGACATACAAGAATTGGAGTTGAGTTTTGGTTACTCAGTCGTAGTTGTTAGATACATGCATGTCAACTGATTGCCAAATCTCTATCAAGGGGTCAAAATTCTTAACATTTTGATTACATGTATTAGTATACTATTATTACTATTACTAGGTATATCATCATCAGAGTTTCTTACCAGAAGGTTGTAATTTACATTTCCCAGGTTGGTTTCAGGGGGGAATACTCTTAGCATTAGATTTGTCATTATGTGTATTTGAGTTATTTGACGGTATATTCTATAGGGTATAGAATTAGGTGTAGTTGTTTACTTATGTATGCTAGGTCTTGCATTTTGGAGCTATTGTGTTCAGCATACATTTCTCAGAATTAAGCCTTACGGCGGGTTAGGTTCATTGTGTTATTGAAAATCTTGCCTCCTCGATTTTCAGGGGGGAGTGTTGTGTATTTAGTTGAGACGGTTTTTATGTGTAACGACAACAACGAGCAATGGCGAGATATGAGAGCACGTGCGATGAATTTGTATTTTAGAATCCTTAATAAATATACAGTCCCTACAGAACACAGCCGAATGTCGCCCTGTATTTCCCACTTACTCCAAACTTAAGTAGCTACAGAACAGCTAGCTCCTCATCCAGCATATCTTAGCCTTTGAAGAGAACAACCTATTGTCTTTGAGACACCATGAATAGCTAGCTCCTCATCCAGTACATCTCACCCTTTGAAGAGAACATCCTACTGTCTTTGAGACACCTTGAATAGCTAGCTCCTCATCCAGCATATCTCTGCCTTTGAAGAGAACAACCTATTGTCTTTGAGACACCATGAATAGCTAGCTCCTCATCCAGTACATCTCACCCTTTGAAGAGAACATCCTACTGTCTTTGAGACACCTTGAATAGCTAGCTCCTCATCCAGCATATCTCACCCTTTGAAGAGAACAACCTATTGTCTTTGATACACCATGAATAGCTAGCTCCTCATCCAGCATATCTCAGCCTTTGAAGAGAACATCCTACTGTCTTTGAGTCACCTTGAATAGCAAGATCCTCATCCAGTACATCTCACCCTTTGAAGAGAACATCCTACTGTCTTTGAGACACCTTGAATAGCTAGCTCCTCATCCAGTTTATCTCACCCTTTGAAGAGAACATCCTACTGTCTTTGAGACACCTTGAATGGCAAGATCCTCATCCAGCATATCTCACCCTTTGAAGAGAACAACCTATTGTCTTTGAGACACCTTGAACAGCAAGATCCTCATCAAGTACATCTCACCCTTTGAAGAGAACATCCTACTGTCTTTGAGACACCTTGAATAGCTAGCTCCTCATCCAGCATATCTCACCCTTTGAAGAGAACAACCTACTATCTTTGAGACACCTTTAATAGCTAGCTCCTCATCCAGCATATCTCACCCTTTGAAGAGAATATCCTACTGTCTTTGAGACACCTTGAATAGCTAGCTCCTCATCCAGCATATCTCACCCTTTGAAGAGAACATCCTACTATCTTTGAGACACCTTTAATAGCTAGCTCCTCATCCAGCATATCTCACCCTTTGAAGAGAATATCCTACTGTCTTTGAGACACCTTGAATAGCTAGCTCCTCATCCAGTACATCTCACCCTTTGAAGAGAACATCCTACTGTCTTTGAGACACCTTGAATAGCTAGCTCCTCATCCAGTACATCTCACCCTTTGAAGAGAACATCCTACTGTCTTTGATACACCGAATAACAAGCTCCTCATCCAGTACATCTCACCCTTTGAAGAGGACATCCTACTGTCTTTGAGACACCTTGAATAGCTAGCTCCTCATCCAGTACATCTCACCCTTTGAAGAGAACATCCTACTGTCTTTGAGACACCTTGAATAGCTAGCTCCTCATCCAGTACATCTCACCCTTTGAAGAGAACATCCTACTGTCTTTGAGACACCTTGAATAGCTAGCTCCTCATCCAGCATATCTCAGCCTTTGAAGAGAACAACCTATTGTCTTTGAGACACCATGAATAGCTAGCTCCTCATCCAGTACATCTCACCCTTTGAAGAGAACATCCTACTGTCTTTGAGACACCTTGAATAGCTAGCTCCTCATCCAGCATATCTCACCCTTTGAAGAGAACAACCTATTGTCTTTGATACACCATGAATAGCTAGCTCCTCATCCAGCATATCTCAGCCTTTGAAGAGAACATCCTACTGTCTTTGAGTCACCTTGAATAGCAAGATCCTCATCCAGTACATCTCACCCTTTGAAGAGAACATCCTACTGTCTTTGAGACACCTTGAATAGCTAGCTCCTCATCCAGTTGATCTCACCCTTTGAAGAGAACATCCTACTGTCTTTGAGACACCTTGAATGGCAAGATCCTCATCCAGCATATCTCACCCTTTGAAGAGAACAACCTATTGTCTTTGAGACACCTTGAATAGCAAGATCCTCATCAAGTACATCTCACCCTTTGAAGAGAACATCCTACTGTCTTTGAGACACCTTGAATAGCTAGCTCCTCATCCAGCATATCTCACCCTTTGAAGAGAACAACCTACTATCTTTGAGACACCTTTAATAGCTAGCTCCTCATCCAGCATATCTCACCCTTTGAAGAGAATATCCTACTGTCTTTGAGACACCTTGAATAGCTAGCTCCTCATCCAGTACATCTCACCCTTTGAAGAGAACAACCTACTGTCTTTAAGACACCATGAATAGCTAGCTCCTCATCCAGCATATCTCACCCTTTGAAGAGATCAACCTACTGTCTTTGAGACACCTTGAATAGCAAGCTCCTCATCCAGTACATCTCACCCTTTGAAGAGAACATCCTACTGTCTTTGAGACACCTTGAATAGCTAGCTCCTCATCCAGCATATCTCACCCTTTGAAGAGAACAACCTATTGTCTTTGAGACACCTTGAATAGCAATCTCCTCATCAAGTACATCTCACCCTTTGAAGAGAACAACCTACTGTCTTTGAGACACCTTGAATAGCTAGCTCCTCATCCAGCATATCTCAGCCTTTGAAGAGAACATCCTACTCTCTTTGAGACACCATGAATAGCTAGCTCCTCATCCAGCATATCTCACCCTTTGAAGAGAACAACCTATTGTCTTTGAGACACCTTGAATAGCAAGATCCTCATCCAGCACATCTCACCCTTTGAAGAGAACAACCTACTGTCTTTGAGACACCTTGAATAGCTAGCTCCTCATCCAGCATATCTCAGCCTTTGAAGAGAACAACCTATTGTCTTTGAGACACCATGAATAGCTAGCTCCTCATCCAGTATATCTCACCCTTTGAAGAGAACATCCTACTGTCTTTGAGACACCTTGAATAGCTAGCTCCTCATCCAGCATATCTCAGCCTTTGAAGAGAACAACCTATTGTCTTTGAGACACCATGAATAGCTAGCTCCTCATCCAGTACATCTCACCCTTTGAAGAGAACATCCTACTGTCTTTGAGACACCTTGAATAGCTAGCTCCTCATCCAGCATATCTCACCCTTTGAAGAGAACAACCTATTGTCTTTGATACACCTTGAATAGCTAGCTCCTCATCCAGCATATCTCACCCTTTGAAGAGAACAACCTACTGTCTTTGAGACACCTTGAATAGCAAGCTCCTCATCCAGTACATCTCACCCTTTGAAGAGAACATCCTACTGTCTTTGAGACACCTTGAATAGCTAGCTCCTCATCCAGCATATCTCAGCCTTTGAAGAGAACAACCTATTGTCTTTGAGACACCTTGAATAGCAAGATCCTCATCCAGTACATCTCACCCTTTGAAGAGAACATCCTACTGTCTTTGAGACACCATGAATAGCTAGCTCCTCATCCAGCATATCTCACCCTTTGAAGAGAACATCCTACTGTCTTTGAGACACCATGAATAGCTAGCTCCTCATCCAGCATATCTCACCCTTTGAAGAGAACAACCTATTGTCTTTGAGACACCTTGAATAGCAAGATCCTCATCCAGCACATCTCACCCTTTGAAGAGAACAACCTACTGTCTTTGATACACCGAATAGCAAGCTCCTCATCCAGTACATCTCACCCATTGAAGAGGACATCCTACTGTCTTTGAGACACCTTGAATAGCTAGCTCCTCATCCAGCATATCTCAGCCTTTGAAGAGAACAACCTATTGTCTTTGAGACACCTTGAATAGCAAGATCCTCATCCAGTACATCTCACCCTTTGAAGAGAACAACCTACTGTCTTTGAGACACCATGAATAGCTAGCTCCTCATCCAGCATATCTCAGCCTTTGAAGAGAACATCCCACTGTCTTTGAGACACCATGAATAGCTAGCTCCTCATCCAGCATATCTCACCCTTTGAAGAGAACAACCTACTGTCTTTGATACACCGAATAGCAAGCTCCTCATCCAGTACATCTCACCCTTTGAAGAGGACATCCTACTGTCTTTGATACACCGAATAGCAAGCTCCTCATCCAGTACATCTCACCCTTTGAAGAGGACATCCTACTGTCTTTGAGACACCTTGAATAGCTAGCTCCTCATCCAGTACATCTCACCTTTTGAAGAGAACAACCTATTGTCTTTGAGACACCTTGAATAGCAAGATCCTCATCCAGCACATCTCACCCTTTGAAGAGAACAACCTACTGTCTTTGATACACCGAATAGCAAGCTCCTCATCCAGTACATCTCACCCTTTGAAGAGGACATCCTACTGTCTTTGAGACACCTTGAATAGCTAGCTCCTCATCCAGTACATCTCACCTTTTGAAGAGAACATCCTACTGTCTTTGAGACACCTTGAATAGCTAGCTCCTCATCCAGTACATCTCACCCTTTGAAGAGAACATCCTACTGTCTTTGAGACACCTTGAATAGCTAGCTCCTCATCCAGCATATCTCAGCCTTTGAAGAGAACAACCTATTGTCTTTGAGACACCATGAATAGCTAGCTCCTCATCCAGTACATCTCACCCTTTGAAGAGAACATCCTACTGTCTTTGAGACACCTTGAATAGCTAGCTCCTCATCCAGCATATCTCTGCCTTTGAAGAGAACAACCTATTGTCTTTGAGACACCATGAATAGCTAGCTCCTCATCCAGTACATCTCACCCTTTGAAGAGAACATCCTACTGTCTTTGAGACACCTTGAATAGCTAGCTCCTCATCCAGCATATCTCACCCTTTGAAGAGAACAACCTATTGTCTTTGATACACCATGAATAGCTAGCTCCTCATCCAGCATATCTCAGCCTTTGAAGAGAACATCCTACTGTCTTTGAGTCACCTTGAATAGCAAGATCCTCATCCAGTACATCTCACCCTTTGAAGAGAACATCCTACTGTCTTTGAGACACCTTGAATAGCTAGCTCCTCATCCAGTTTATCTCACCCTTTGAAGAGAACATCCTACTGTCTTTGAGACACCTTGAATGGCTAGATCCTCATCCAGCATATCTCACCCTTTGAAGAGAACAACCTATTGTCTTTGAGACACCTTGAACAGCAAGATCCTCATCAAGTACATCTCACCCTTTGAAGAGAACATCCTACTGTCTTTGAGACACCTTGAATAGCTAGCTCCTCATCCAGCATATCTCACCCTTTGAAGAGAACAACCTACTATCTTTGAGACACCTTTAATAGCTAGCTCCTCATCCAGCATATCTCACCCTTTGAAGAGAATATCCTACTGTCTTTGAGACACCTTGAATAGCTAGCTCCTCATCCAGCATATCTCACCCTTTGAAGAGAACATCCTACTATCTTTGAGACACCTTTAATAGCTAGCTCCTCATCCAGCATATCTCACCCTTTGAAGAGAATATCCTACTGTCTTTGAGACACCTTGAATAGCTAGCTCCTCATCCAGTACATCTCACCCTTTGAAGAGAACATCCTACTGTCTTTGAGACACCTTGAATAGCTAGCTCCTCATCCAGTACATCTCACCCTTTGAAGAGAACATCCTACTGTCTTTGATACACCGAATAGCAAGCTCCTCATCCAGTACATCTCACCCTTTGAAGAGGACATCCTACTGTCTTTGAGACACCTTGAATAGCTAGCTCCTCATCCAGTACATCTCACCTTTTGAAGAGAACATCCTACTGTCTTTGAGACACCTTGAATAGCTAGCTCCTCATCCAGTACATCTCACCCTTTGAAGAGAACATCCTACTGTCTTTGAGACACCTTGAATAGCTAGCTCCTCATCCAGCATATCTCAGCCTTTGAAGAGAACAACCTATTGTCTTTGAGACACCATGAATAGCTAGCTCCTCATCCAGTACATCTCACCCTTTGAAGAGAACATCCTACTGTCTTTGAGACACCTTGAATAGCTAGCTCCTCATCCAGCATATCTCACCCTTTGAAGAGAACAACCTATTGTCTTTGATACACCATGAATAGCTAGCTCCTCATCCAGCATATCTCAGCCTTTGAAGAGAACATCCTACTGTCTTTGAGTCACCTTGAATAGCAAGATCCTCATCCAGTACATCTCACCCTTTGAAGAGAACATCCTACTGTCTTTGAGACACCTTGAATAGCTAGCTCCTCATCCAGTTGATCTCACCCTTTGAAGAGAACATCCTACTGTCTTTGAGACACCTTGAATGGCAAGATCCTCATCCAGCATATCTCACCCTTTGAAGAGAACAACCTATTGTCTTTGAGACACCTTGAACAGCAAGATCCTCATCAAGTACATCTCACCCTTTGAAGAGAACATCCTACTGTCTTTGAGACACCTTGAATAGCTAGCTCCTCATCCAGCATATCTCACCCTTTGAAGAGAACAACCTACTATCTTTGAGACACCTTTAATAGCTAGCTCCTCATCCAGCATATCTCACCCTTTGAAGAGAATATCCTACTGTCTTTGAGACACCTTGAATAGCTAGCTCCTCATCCAGTACATCTCACCCTTTGAAGAGAACAACCTACTGTCTTTAAGACACCATGAATAGCTAGCTCCTCATCCAGCATATCTCACCCTTTGAAGAGAACAACCTACTGTCTTTGAGACACCTTGAATAGCAAGCTCCTCATCCAGTACATCTCACCCTTTGAAGAGAACATCCTACTGTCTTTGAGACACCTTGAATAGCTAGCTCCTCATCCAGCATATCTCACCCTTTGAAGAGAACAACCTATTGTCTTTGAGACACCTTGAATAGCAATCTCCTCATCAAGTACATCTCACCCTTTGAAGAGAACAACCTACTGTCTTTGAGACACCTTGAATAGCAAGATCCTCATCCAGTACATCTCACCCTTTGAAGAGAACAACCTATTGTCTTTGATACACCTTGAATAGCTAGCTCCTCATCCAACATATCTCACCCTTTGAAGAGAACAACCTATTGTCTTTGAGACACCTTGAATAGCAAGCTCCTCATCCAGTACATCTCACCCTTTGAAGAGAACATCCTACTGTCTTTGATACACCTTGAATAGCTAGCTCCTCATCCAGCATATCTCACCCTTTGAAGAGAACATCCTACTGTCTTTGAGACACCTTGAATAGCTAGCTCCTCATCCAGCATATCTCACCTTTTGAAGAGAACATCCTACTGTCTTTGAAACACCTTGAATAGCTAGCTCCTCATCCAGTACATCTCACCCTTTGAAGAGAACATCCTACTGTCTTTGAGACACCTTGAATAGCTAGCTCCTCATCCAGCATATCTCTGCCTTTGAAGAGAACAACCTATTGTCTTTGAGACACCATGAATAGCTAGCTCCTCATCCAGTACATCTCACCCTTTGAAGAGAACATCCTACTGTCTTTGAGACACCTTGAATAGCTAGCTCCTCATCCAGCATATCTCACCCTTTGAAGAGAACAACCTATTGTCTTTGATACACCATGAATAGCTAGCTCCTCATCCAGCATATCTCAGCCTTTGAAGAGAATATCCTACTGTCTTTGAGTCACCTTGAATAGCAAGATCCTCATCCAGTACATCTCACCCTTTGAAGAGAACATCCTACTGTCTTTGAGACACCTTGAATAGCTAGCTCCTCATCCAGTTTATCTCACCCTTTGAAGAGAACATCCTACTGTCTTTGAGACACCTTGAATGGCAAGATCCTCATCCAGCATATCTCACCCTTTGAAGAGAACAACCTATTGTCTTTGAGACACCTTGAACAGCAAGATCCTCATCAAGTACATCTCACCCTTTGAAGAGAACATCCTACTGTCTTTGAGACACCTTGAATAGCTAGCTCCTCATCCAGCATATCTCACCCTTTGAAGAGAACAACCTACTATCTTTGAGACACCTTTAATAGCTAGCTCCTCATCCAGCATATCTCACCCTTTGAAGAGAATATCCTACTGTCTTTGAGACACCTTGAATAGCTAGCTCCTCATCCAGTACATCTCACCCTTTGAAGAGAACAACCTACTGTCTTTAAGACACCATGAATAGCTAGCTCCTCATCCAGCATATCTCACCCTTTGAAGAGAACAACCTACTGTCTTTGAGACACCTTGAATAGCAAGCTCCTCATCCAGTACATCTCACCCTTTGAAGAGAACATCCTACTGTCTTTGAGACACCTTGAATAGCTAGCTCCTCATCCAGCATATCTCACCCTTTGAAGAGAACAACCTATTTTCTTTGAGACACCTTGAATAGCAATCTCCTCATCAAGTACATCTCACCCTTTGAAGAGAACAACCTACTGTCTTTGAGACACCTTGAATAGCAAGATCCTCATCCAGTACATCTCACCCTTTGAAGAGAACAACCTATTGTCTTTGATACACCTTGAATAGCTAGCTCCTCATCCAACATATCTCACCCTTTGAAGAGAACAACCTATTGTCTTTGAGACACCTTGAATAGCAAGCTCCTCATCCAGTACATCTCAACCTTTGAAGAGAACATCCTACTGTCTTTGATACACCTTGAATAGCTAGCTCCTCATCCAGCATATCTCACCCTTTGAAGAGAACATCCTACTGTCTTTGAGACACCTTGAATAGCTAGCTCCTCATCCAGCATATCTCACCTTTTGAAGAGAACATCCTACTGTCTTTGAGACACCTTGAATAGCTAGCTCCTCATCCAGTACATCTCACCCTTTGAAGAGAACATCCTACTGTCTTTGAGACACCTTGAATAGCTAGCTCCTCATCCAGCATATCTCAGCCTTTGAAGAGAACAACCTATTGTCATTGATACACCTTGAATAGCTAGCTCCTTATCAAGTACACCTCACCCTTTGAAGAGAACATCCTACTGTCTTTGATACACCGAATAGCAAGCTCCTCATCCAGTACATCTCACCCTTTGAAGAGGACATCCTACTGTCTTTGAGACACCTTGAATAGCTAGCTCCTCATCCAGTACATCTCACCTTTTGAAGAGAACATCCTACTGTCTTTGAGACACCTTGAATAGCTAGCTCCTCATCCAGTACATCTCACCCTTTGAAGAGAACAACCTACTGTCTTTGAGACACCTTGAATAGCTAGCTCCTCATCCAGTACATCTCGCCCTTTGAAGAGAACATCCTACTGTCTTTGAGACACCTTGAATAGCTAGCTCCTCATCCAGTACATCTCACCTTTTGAAGAGAACATCCTACTGTCTTTGAGACACCTTGAATAGCTAGCTCCTCATCCAGTACATCTCACCCTTTGAAGAGAACAACCTACTGTCTTTGAGACACCATGAATAGCTAGCTCCTCATCCAGTACATCTCGCCCTTTGAAGAGAACATCCTACTGTCTTTGTGACACCTTGAATAGCTAGCTCCTCATCCAGCATATCTCACCCTTTGAAGAGAACATCCTACTGTCTTTGAGACACCTTGAATAGCTAGCTCCTCATCCAGCATATCTCACCCTTTGAAGAGAACAACCTATTGTCTTTGAGACACCATGAATAGCTAGCTCCTCATCCAGTACATCTCACCCTTTGAAGAGAACATCCTACTGTCTTTGAGACACCTTGAATAGCTAGCTCCTCATCCAGCATATCTCAGCCTTTGAAGAGAACAACCTATTGTCTTTGAGACACCATGAATAGCTAGCTCCTCATCCAGTACATCTCACCCTTTGAAGAGAACATCCTACTGTCTTTGAGACACCTTGAATAGCTAGCTCCTCATCCAGCATATCTCACCCTTTGAAGAGAACAACCTATTGTCTTTGATACACCTTGAATAGCTAGCTCCTCATCCAGCACATCTCACCCTTTGAAGAGAACAACCTACTGTCTTTGAGACACCTTGAATAGCAAGCTCCTCATCCAGTACATCTCACCCTTTGAAGAGGACACCCTACTGTCTTTGAGACACCTTGAATAGCTAGCTCCTCATCCAGTACATCTCACCTTTTGAAGAGAACATCCTACTGTCTTTGAGACACCTTGAATAGCTAGCTCCTCATCCAGTACATCTCACCCTTTGAAGAGAACATCCTACTGTCTTTGAGACACCTTGAATAGCTAGCTCCTCATCCAGCATATCTCAGCCTTTGAAGAGAACAACCTATTGTCTTTGAGACACCATGAATAGCTAGCTCCTCATCCAGTACATCTCACCCTTTGAAGAGAACATCCTACTGTCTTTGAGACACCTTGAATAGCTAGCTCCTCATCCAGCATATCTCTGCCTTTGAAGAGAACAACCTATTGTCTTTGAGACACCATGAATAGCTAGCTCCTCATCCAGTACATCTCACCCTTTGAAGAGAACATCCTACTGTCTTTGAGACACCTTGAATAGCTAGCTCCTCATCCAGCATATCTCAGCCTTTGAAGAGAACAACTTATTGTCTTTGATACACCTTGAATAGCTAGCTCCTCATCCAGCATATCTCAGCCTTTGAAGAGAACATCCTACTGTCTTTGAGACACCTTGAATAGCAAGATCCTCATCCAGTACATCTCACCCTTTGAAGAGAACATCCTACTGTCTTTGAGACACCTTGAATAGCTAGCTCCTCATCCAGTATATCTCACCCTTTGAAGAGAACAACCTACTGTCTTTGAGACACCTTGAATAGCAAGCTCCTCATCCAGTACATCTCACCCTTTGAAGAGAACATCCTACTGTCTTTGAGACACCTTGAATAGCTAACTCCTCATCCAGCATATCTCACCCTTTGAAGAGAACAACCTATTGTCTTTGAGACACCTTGAATAGCAATCTCCTCATCAAGTACATCTCACCCTTTGAAGAGAACAACCTACTGTCTTTGAGACACCTTGAATAGCAAGATCCTCATCCAGTACATCTCACCCTTTGAAGAGAACAACCTATTGTCTTTGATACACCTTGAATAGCTAGCTCCTCATCCAGCATATCTCACCCTTTGAAGAGAACATCCTACTCTCTTTGAGACACCTTGAATAGCTAGCTCCTCATCCAACATATCTCACCCTTTGAAGAGAACAACCTATTGTCTTTGAGACACCTTGAATAGCAAGCTCCTCATCCAGTACATCTCACCCTTTGAAGAGAACATCCTACTGTCTTTGAGACACCTTGAATAGCTAGCTCCTCATCCAGCATATCTCACCCTTTGAAGAGGACAACCTATTGTCTTTGAGACACCTTGAATAGCAAGCTCCTCATCCAGTACATCTCACCCTTTGAAGAGAACATCCTACTGTCTTTGATACACCTTGAATAGCTAGCTCCTCATCCAGCATATCTCACCCTTTGAAGAGAACATCCTACTGTCTTTGAGACACCTTGAATAGCTAGCTCCTCATCCAGCATATCTCACCTTTTGAAGAGAACATCCTACTGTCTTTGAGACACCTTGAATAGCTAGCTCCTCATCCAGTACATCTCACCCTTTGAAGAGAACATCCTACTGTCTTTGAGACACCATGAATAGCAAGCTCCTCATCCAGCATATCTCAGCCTTTGAAGAGAACATCCTACTCTCTTTGAGACACCATGAATAGCTAGCTCCTCATCCAGCATATCTCACCCTTTGAAGAGAACAACCTATTGTCTTTGAGACACCTTGAATAGCAAGATCCTCATCCAGCACATCTCACCCTTTGAAGAGAACAACCTACTGTCTTTGAGACACCTTGAATAGCTAGCTCCTCATCCAGCATATCTCAGCCTTTGAAGAGAACAACCTATTGTCTTTGAGACACCATGAATAGCTAGCTCCTCATCCAGTATATCTCACCCTTTGAAGAGAACATCCTACTGTCTTAGAGACACCTTGAATAGCTAGCTCCTCATCCAGCATATCTCAGCCTTTGAAGAGAACAACCTATTGTCTTTGAGACACCATGAATAGCTAGCTCCTCATCCAGTACATCTCACCCTTTGAAGAGAACATCCTACTGTCTTTGAGACACCTTGAATAGCTAGCTCCTCATCCAGCATATCTCACCCTTTGAAGAGAACAACCTATTGTCTTTGATACACCTTGAATAGCTAGCTCCTCATCCAGCATATCTCACCCTTTGAAGAGAACAACCTACTGTCTTTGAGACACCTTGAATAGCAAGCTCCTCATCCAGTACATCTCACCCTTTGAAGAGAACATCCTACTGTCTTTGAGACACCTTGAATAGCTAGCTCCTCATCCAGCATATCTCAGCCTTTGAAGAGAACAACCTATTGTCTTTGAGACACCTTGAATAGCAAGATCCTCATCCAGTACATCTCACCCTTTGAAGAGAACATCCTACTGTCTTTGAGACACCTTGAATAGCTAGCTCCTCATCCAGTTGATCTCACCCTTTGAAGAGAACATCCTACTGTCTTTGAGACACCTTGAATGGCAAGATCCTCATCCAGCATATCTCACCCTTTGAAGAGAACAACCTATTGTCTTTGAGACACCTTGAACAGCAAGATCCTCATCAAGTACATCTCACCCTTTGAAGAGAACATCCTACTGTCTTTGAGACACCTTGAATAGCTAGCTCCTCATCCAGCATATCTCACCCTTTGAAGAGAACAACCTACTATCTTTGAGACACCTTTAATAGCTAGCTCCTCATCCAGCATATCTCACCCTTTGAAGAGAATATCCTACTGTCTTTGAGACACCTTGAATAGCTAGCTCCTCATCCAGTACATCTCACCCTTTGAAGAGAACAACCTACTGTCTTTGAGACACCATGAATAGCTAGCTCCTCATCCAGCATATCTCACCCTTTGAAGAGAACAACCTACTGTCTTTGAGACACCTTGAATAGCAAGCTCCTCATCCAGTACATCTCACCCTTTGAAGAGAACATCCTACTGTCTTTGAGACACCTTGAATAGCTAGCTCCTCATCCAGCATATCTCACCCTTTGAAGAGAACAACCTATTGTCTTTGAGACACCTTGAATAGCAATCTCCTCATCAAGTACATCTCACCCTTTGAAGAGAACAACCTACTGTCTTTGAGACACCTTGAATAGCAAGATCCTCATCCAGTACATCTCACCCTTTGAAGAGAACAACCTATTGTCTTTGATACACCTTGAATAGCTAGCTCCTCATCCAACATATCTCACCCTTTGAAGAGAACAACCTATTGTCTTTGAGACACCTTGAATAGCAAGCTCCTCATCCAGTACATCTCACCCTTTGAAGAGAACATCCTACTGTCTTTGATACACCTTGAATAGCAAGCTCCTCATCCAGCATATCTCACCCTTTGAAGAGAACATCCTACTGTCTTTGAGACACCTTGAATAGCTAGCTCCTCATCCAGCATATCTCACCTTTTGAAGAGAACATCCTACTGTCTTTGAAACACCTTGAATAGCTAGATCCTCATCCAGTACATCTCACCCTTTGAACAGAACATCCTACTGTCTTTGAGACACCTTGAATAGCTAGCTCCTCATCAAGCATATCTCTGCCTTTGAAGAGAACAACCTATTGTCTTTGAGACACCATGAATAGCTAGCTCCTCATCCAGTACATCTCACCCTTTGAAGAGAACATCCTACTGTCTTTGAGACACCTTGAATAGCTAGCTCCTCATCCAGCATATCTCACCCTTTGAAGAGAACAACCTATTGTCTTTGATACACCATGAATAGCTAGCTCCTCATCCAGCATATCTCAGCCTTTGAAGAGAATATCCTACTGTCTTTGAGTCACCTTGAATAGCAAGATCCTCATCCAGTACATCTCACCCTTTGAAGAGAACATCCTACTGTCTTTGAGACACCTTGAATAGCTAGCTCCTCATCCAGTTTATCTCACCCTTTGAAGAGAACATCCTACTGTCTTTGAGACACCTTGAATGGCAAGATCCTCATCCAGCATATCTTACCCTTTGAAGAGAACAACCTATTGTCTTTGAGACACCTTGAACAGCAAGATCCTCATCAAGTACATCTCACCCTTTGAAGAGAACATCCTACTGTCTTTGAGACACCTTGAATAGCTAGCTCCTCATCCAGCATATCTCACCCTTTGAAGAGAACAACCTACTATCTTTGAGACACCTTTAATAGCTAGCTCCTCATCCAGCATATCTCACCCTTTGAAGAGAATATCCTACTGTCTTTGAGACACCTTGAATAGCTAGCTCCTCATCCAGTACATCTCACCCTTTGAAGAGAACAACCTACTGTCTTTAAGACACCATGAATAGCTAGCTCCTCATCCAGCATATCTCACCCTTTGAAGAGAACAACCTACTGTCTTTGAGACACCTTGAATAGCTAGCTCCTCATCCAGCATATCTCACCCTTTGAAGAGAACATCCTACTGTCTTTGAGACACCTTGAATAGCTAGCTCCTCATCCAGCATATCTCACCCTTTGAAGAGAACAACCTACTATCTTTGAGACACCTTTAATAGCTAGCTCCTCATCCAGCATATCTCACCCTTTGAAGAGAATATCCTACTGTCTTTGAGACACCTTGAATAGCTAGCTCCTCATCCAGTACATCTCACCCTTTGAAGAGAACAACCTACTGTCTTTAAGACACCATGAATAGCTAGCTCCTCATCCAGCATATCTCACCCTTTGAAGAGAATATCCTACTGTCTTTGAGACACCTTGAATGGCAAGATCCTCATCCAGCATATCTTACCCTTTGAAGAGAACAACCTATTGTCTTTGAGACACCTTGAACAGCAAGATCCTCATCAAGTACATCTCACCCTTTGAAGAGAACATCCTACTGTCTTTGAGACACCTTGAATAGCTAGCTCCTCATCCAGCATATCTCACCCTTTGAAGAGAACAACCTACTATCTTTGAGACACCTTTAATAGCTAGCTCCTCATCCAGCATATCTCACCCTTTGAAGAGAATATCCTACTGTCTTTGAGACACCTTGAATAGCTAGCTCCTCATCCAGTACATCTCACCCTTTGAAGAGAACAACCTACTGTCTTTAAGACACCATGAATAGCTAGCTCCTCATCCAGCATATCTCACCCTTTGAAGAGAACAACCTACTGTCTTTGAGACACCTTGAATAGCAAGCTCCTCATCCAGTACATCTCACTCTTTGAAGAGAACATCCTACTGTCTTTGAGACACCATGAATAGCTAGCTCCTCATCCAGCATATCTCACCCTTTGAAGAGAACAACCTACTGTCTTTGAGACACCTTGAATAGCTAGCTCCTCATCCAGCATATCTCACCCTTTGAAGAGAACAACCTACTGTCTTTGAGACACCTTGAATAGCTAGCTCCTCATCCAGCATATCTCACCCTTTGAAGAGAACAACCTATTGTCTTTGATACACCTTGAATAGCTAGCTCCTCATCCAGCATATCTCACCCTTTGAAGAGAACATCCTACTGTCTTTGAGACACCTTGAATAGCTAGCTCCTCATCCAGTTTATCTCACCCTTTGAAGAGAACATCCTACTGTCTTTGAGACACCTTGAATGGCAAGATCCTCATCCAGCATATCTTACCCTTTGAAGAGAACAACCTATTGTCTTTGAGACACCTTGAACAGCAAGATCCTCATCAAGTACATCTCACCCTTTGAAGAGAACATCCTACTGTCTTTGAGACACCTTGAATAGCTAGCTCCTCATCCAGCATATCTCACCCTTTGAAGAGAACAACCTACTATCTTTGAGACACCTTTAATAGCTAGCTCCTCATCCAGCATATCTCACCCTTTGAAGAGAATATCCTACTGTCTTTGAGACACCTTGAATAGCTAGCTCCTCATCCAGTACATCTCACCCTTTGAAGAGAACAACCTACTGTCTTTAAGACACCATGAATAGCTAGCTCCTCATCCAGCATATCTCACCCTTTGAAGAGAACAACTTACTGTCTTTGAGACACCTTGAATAGCAAGCTCCTCATCCAGTACATCTCACCCTTTGAAGAGAACATCCTACTGTCTTTGAGACACCTTGAATAGCTAGCTCCTCATCCAGCATATCTCACCCTTTGAAGAGAACAACCTATTGTCTTTGAGACACCTTGAATAGCAATCTCCTCATCAAGTACATCTCACCCTTTGAAGAGAACAACCTACTGTCTTTGAGACACCTTGAATAGCAAGATCCTCATCCAGTACATCTCACCCTTTGAAGAGAACAACCTATTGTCTTTGATACACCTTGAATAGCTAGCTCCTCATCCAACATATCTCACCCTTTGAAGAGAACAACCTATTGTCTTTGAGACACCTTGAATAGCAAGCTCCTCATCCAGTACATCTCAACCTTTGAAGAGAACATCCTACTGTCTTTGATACACCTTGAATAGCTAGCTCCTCATCCAGCATATCTCACCCTTTGAAGAGAACATCCTACTGTCTTTGAGACACCTTGAATAGCTAGCTCCTCATCCAGCATATCTCACCTTTTGAAGAGAACATCCTACTGTCTTTGAGACACCTTGAATAGCTAGCTCCTCATCCAGTACATCTCACCCTTTGAAGAGAACATCCTACTGTCTTTGAGACACCTTGAATAGCTAGCTCCTCATCCAGCATATCTCAGCCTTTGAAGAGAACAACCTATTGTCTTTGATACACCTTGAATAGCTAGCTCCTTATCCAGTACACCTCACCCTTTGAAGAGAACATCCTACTGTCTTTGATACACCGAATAGCAAGCTCCTCATCCAGTACATCTCACCCTTTGAAGAGGACATCCTACTGTCTTTGAGACACCTTGAATAGCTAGCTCCTCATCCAGTACATCTCACCTTTTGAAGAGAACATCCTACTGTCTTTGAGACACCTTGAATAGCTAGCTCCTCATCCAGTACATCTCACCCTTTGAAGAGAACAACCTACTGTCTTTGAGACACCTTGAATAGCTAGCTCCTCATCCAGTACATCTCGCCCTTTGAAGAGAACATCCTACTGTCTTTGATACACCTTGAATAGCAAGCTCCTCATCCAGTACATCTCACCTTTTGAAGAGAACATCCTACTGTCTTTGAGACACCTTCAATAGCTAGCTCCTCATCGAGTACATCTCACCCTTTGAAGAGAACAACCTACTGTCTTTGAGACACCTTGAATAGCTAGCTCCTCATCCAGTACATCTCGCCCTTTGAAGAGAACATCCTACTGTCTTTGTGACACCTTGAATAGCTAGCTCCTCATCCAGCATATCTCACCCTTTGAAGAGAACATCCTACTGTCTTTGAGACACCTTGAATAGCTAGCTCCTCATCCAGCATATCTCACCCTTTGAAGAGAACAACCTATTGTCTTTGAGACACCATGAATAGCTAGCTCCTCATCCAGTACATCTCACCCTTTGAAGAGAACATCCTACTGTCTTTGAGACACCTTGAATAGCTAGCTCCTCATCCAGCATATCTCAGCCTTTGAAGAGAACAACCTATTGTCTTTGAGACACCATGAATAGCTAGCTCCTCATCCAGTACATCTCACCCTTTGAAGAGAACATCCTACTGTCTTTGAGACACCTTGAATAGCTAGCTCCTCATCCAGCATATCTCACCCTTTGAAGAGAACAACCTATTGTCTTTGATACACCTTGAATAGCTAGCTCCTCATCCAGCACATCTCACCCTTTGAAGAGAACAACCTACTGTCTTTGAGACACATTGAATAGCAAGCTCCTCATCCAGTACATCTCACCCTTTGAAGAGGACACCCTACTGTCTTTGAGACACCTTGAATAGCTAGCTCCTCATCCAGTACATCTCACCTTTTGAAGAGAACATCCTACTGTCTTTGAGACACCTTGAATAGCTAGCTCCTCATCCAGTACATCTCACCCTTTGAAGAGAACATCCTACTGTCTTTGAGACACCTTGAATAGCTAGCTCCTCATCCAGCATATCTCAGCCTTTGAAGAGAACAACCTATTGTCTTTGAGACACCATGAATAGCTAGCTCCTCATCCAGTACATCTCACCCTTTGAAGAGAACATCCTACTGTCTTTGAGACACCTTGAATAGCTAGCTCCTCATCCAGCATATCTCTGCCTTTGAAGAGAACAACCTATTGTCTTTGAGACACCATGAATAGCTAGCTCCTCATCCAGTACATCTCACCCTTTGAAGAGAACATCCTACTGTCTTTGAGACACCTTGAATAGCTAGCTCCTCATCCAGCATATCTCAGCCTTTGAAGAGAACAACTTATTGTCTTTGATACACCTTGAATAGCTAGCTCCTCATCCAGCATATCTCAGCCTTTGAAGAGAACATCCTACTGTCTTTGAGACACCTTGAATAGCAAGATCCTCATCCAGTACATCTCACCCTTTGAAGAGAACATCCTACTGTCTTTGAGACACCTTGAATAGCTAGCTCCTCATCCAGTATATCTCACCCTTTGAAGAGAACATCCTACTGTCTTTGAGACACCTTGAATAGCAAGATCCTCATCCAGCATATCTCACCCTTTGAAGAGAACAACTTATTGTCTTTGAGACACCTTGAACAGCAAGATCCTCATCAAGTACATCTCACCCTTTGAAGAGAACATCCTACTGTCTTTGAGACACCTTGAATAGCTATCTCCTCATCCAGCATATCTCACCCTTTGAAGAGAACAACCTACTATCTTTGAGACACCTTTAATAGCTAGCTCCTCATCCAGCATATCTCACCCTTTGAAGAGAACATCCTACTGTCTTTGAGACACCTTGAATAGCTAGCTCCTCATCCAGTACATCTCACCCTTTGAAGAGAACAACCTACTGTCTTTAAGACACCATGAATAGCTAGCTCCTCATCCAGCATATCTCACCCTTTGAAGAGAACAACCTACTGTCTTTGAGACACCTTGAATAGCAAGCTCCTCATCCAGTACATCTCACCCTTTGAAGAGAACATCCTACTGTCTTTGAGACACCTTGAATAGCTAACTCCTCATCCAGCATATCTCACCCTTTGAAGAGAACAACCTATTGTCTTTGAGACACCTTGAATAGCAATCTCCTCATCAAGTACATCTCACCCTTTGAAGAGAACAACCTACTGTCTTTGAGACACCTTGAATAGCAAGATCCTCATCCAGTACATCTCACCCTTTGAAGAGAACAACCTATTGTCTTTGATACACCTTGAATAGCTAGCTCCTCATCCAGCATATCTCACCCTTTGAAGAGAACATCCTACTCTCTTTGAGACACCTTGAATAGCTAGCTCCTCATCCAACATATCTCACCCTTTGAAGAGAACAACCTATTGTCTTTGAGACACCTTGAATAGCAAGCTCCTCATCCAGTACATCTCACCCTTTGAAGAGAACATCCTACTGTCTTTGAGACACCTTGAATAGCTAGCTCCTCATCCAGCATATCTCACCCTTTGAAGAGGACAACCTATTGTCTTTTAGACACCTTGAATAGCAAGCTCCTCATCCAGTACATCTCACCCTTTGAAGAGAACATCCTACTGTCTTTGATACACCTTGAATAGCTAGCTCCTCATCCAGCATATCTCACCCTTTGAAGAGAACATCCTACTGTCTTTGAGACACCTTGAATAGCTAGCTCCTCATCCAGCATATCTCACCCTTTGAAGAGAACATCCTACTGTCTTTGAGACACCTTGAATAGCTAGCTCCTCATCCAGTACATCTCACCCTTTGAAGAGAACATCCTACTGTCTTTGAGACACCATGAATAGCAAGCTCCTCATCCAGCATATCTCAGCCTTTGAAGAGAACATCCTACTCTCTTTGAGACACCATGAATAGCTAGCTCCTCATCCAGCATATCTCACCCTTTGAAGAGAACAACCTATTGTCTTTGAGACACCTTGAATAGCAAGATCCTCATCCAGCACATCTCACCCTTTGAAGAGAACAACCTACTGTCTTTGAGACACCTTGAATAGCTAGCTCCTCATCCAGCATATCTCAGCCTTTGAAGAGAACAACCTATTGTCTTTGAGACACCATGAATAGCTAGCTCCTCATCCAGTATATCTCACCCTTTGAAGAGAACATCCTACTGTCTTTGAGACACCTTGAATAGCTAGCTCCTCATCCAGCATATCTCAGCCTTTGAAGAGAACAACCTATTGTCTTTGAGACACCATGAATAGCTAGCTCCTCATCCAGTACATCTCACCCTTTGAAGAGAACATCCTACTGTCTTTGAGACACCTTGAATAGCTAGCTCCTCATCCAGCATATCTCACCCTTTGAAGAGAACAACCTATTGTCTTTGATACACCTTGAATAGCTAGCTCCTCATCCAGCATATCTCACCCTTTGAAGAGAACAACCTACTGTCTTTGAGACACCTTGAATAGCAAGCTCCTCATCCAGTACATCTCACCCTTTGAAGAGAACATCCTACTGTCTTTGAGACACCTTGAATAGCTAGCTCCTCATCCAGCATATCTCAGCCTTTGAAGAGAACAACCTATTGTCTTTGAGACACCTTGAATAGCAAGATCCTCATCCAGTACATCTCACCCTTTGAAGAGAACATCCTACTGTCTTTGAGACACCATGAATAGCTAGCTCCTCATCCAGCATATCTCACCCTTTGAAGAGAACATCCTACTGTCTTTGAGACACCTTGAATAGCTAGCTCCTCATCCAGCATATCTCACCCTTTGAAGAGAACATCCTACTGTCTTTGAGACACCTTGAATAGCTAGCTCCTCATCCAGCATATCTCACCCTTTGAAGAGAACAACCTACTATCTTTGAGACACCTTTAATAGCTAGCTCCTCATCCAGTACATCTCACCCTTTGAAGAGAACATCCTACTGTCTTTGAGACACCATGAATAGCTAGCTCCTCATCCAGCATATCTCACCCTTTGAAGAGAACATCCTACTGTCTTTGAGACACCATGAATAGCTAGCTCCTCATCCAGCATATCTCACCCTTTGAAGAGAACAACCTACTGTCTTTGAGACACCTTGAATAGCTAGCTCCTCATCCAGCATATCTCACCCTTTGAAGAGAACATCCTACTGTCTTTGAGACACCTTGAATAGCTAGCTCCTCATCCAGCATATCTCACCCTTTGAAGAGAACAACCTACTATCTTTGAGACACCTTTAATAGCTAGCTCCTCATCCAGCATATCTCACCCTTTGAAGAGAATATCCTACTGTCTTTGAGACACCTTGAATAGCTAGCTCCTCATCCAGTACATCTCACCCTTTGAAGAGAACAACCTACTGTCTTTAAGACACCATGAATAGCTAGCTCCTCATCCAGCATATCTCACCCTTTGAAGAGAATATCCTACTGTCTTTGAGACACCTTGAATGGCAAGATCCTCATCCAGCATATCTTACCCTTTGAAGAGAACAACCTATTGTCTTTGAGACACCTTGAACAGCAAGATCCTCATCAAGTACATCTCACCCTTTGAAGAGAACATCCTACTGTCTTTGAGACACCTTGAATAGCTAGCTCCTCATCCAGCATATCTCACCCTTTGAAGAGAACAACCTACTATCTTTGAGACACCTTTAATAGCTAGCTCCTCATCCAGCATATCTCACCCTTTGAAGAGAATATCCTACTGTCTTTGAGACACCTTGAATAGCTAGCTCCTCATCCAGTACATCTCACCCTTTGAAGAGAACAACCTACTGTCTTTAAGACACCATGAATAGCTAGCTCCTCATCCAGCATATCTCACCCTTTGAAGAGAACAACCTACTGTCTTTGAGACACCTTGAATAGCTAGCTCCTCATCCAGCATATCTCACCCTTTGAAGAGAACATCCTACTGTCTTTGAGACACCTTGAATAGCTAGCTCCTCATCCAGTTTATCTCACCCTTTGAAGAGAACATCCTACTGTCTTTGAGACACCTTGAATGGCAAGATCCTCATCCAGCATATCTTACCCTTTGAAGAGAACAACCTATTGTCTTTGAGACACCTTGAACAGCAAGATCCTCATCAAGTACATCTCACCCTTTGAAGAGAACATCCTACTGTCTTTGAGACACCTTGAATAGCTAGCTCCTCATCCAGCATATCTCACCCTTTGAAGAGAACAACCTACTATCTTTGAGACACCTTTAATAGCTAGCTCCTCATCCAGCATATCTCACCCTTTGAAGAGAATATCCTACTGTCTTTGAGACACCTTGAATAGCTAGCTCCTCATCCAGTACATCTCACCCTTTGAAGAGAACAACCTACTGTCTTTAAGACACCATGAATAGCTAGCTCCTCATCCAGCATATCTCACCCTTTGAAGAGAACAACCTACTGTCTTTGAGACACCTTGAATAGCAAGCTCCTCATCCAGTACATCTCACCCTTTGAAGAGAACATCCTACTGTCTTTGAGACACCTTGAATAGCTAGCTCCTCATCCAGCATATCTCACCCTTTGAAGAGAACAACCTATTGTCTTTGAGACACCTTGAATAGCAATCTCCTCATCAAGTACATCTCACCCTTTGAAGAGAACAACCTACTGTCTTTGAGACACCTTGAATAGCAAGATCCTCATCCAGTACATCTCACCCTTTGAAGAGAACAACCTATTGTCTTTGATACACCTTGAATAGCTAGCTCCTCATCCAACATATCTCACCCTTTGAAGAGAACAACCTATTGTCTTTGAGACACCTTGAATAGCAAGCTCCTCATCCAGTACATCTCAACCTTTGAAGAGAACATCCTACTGTCTTTGATACACCTTGAATAGCTAGCTCCTCATCCAGCATATCTCACCCTTTGAAGAGAACATCCTACTGTCTTTGAGACACCTTGAATAGCTAGCTCCTCATCCAGCATATCTCACCTTTTGAAGAGAACATCCTACTGTCTTTGAGACACCTTGAATAGCTAGCTCCTCATCCAGTACATCTCACCCTTTGAAGAGAACATCCTACTGTCTTTGAGACACCTTGAATAGCTAGCTCCTCATCCAGCATATCTCAGCCTTTGAAGAGAACAACCTATTGTCTTTGATACACCTTGAATAGCTAGCTCCTTATCCAGTACACCTCACCCTTTGAAGAGAACATCCTACTGTCTTTGATACACCGAATAGCAAGCTCCTCATCCAGTACATCTCACCCTTTGAAGAGGACATCCTACTGTCTTTGAGACACCTTGAATAGCTAGCTCCTCATCCAGTACATCTCACCTTTTGAAGAGAACATCCTACTGTCTTTGAGACACCTTGAATAGCTAGCTCCTCATCCAGTACATCTCACCCTTTGAAGAGAACAACCTACTGTCTTTGAGACACCTTGAATAGCTAGCTCCTCATCCAGTACATCTCACCCTTTGAAGAGAACATCCTACTGTCTTTGATACACCTTGAATAGCTAGCTCCTCATCCAGTACATCTCACCTTTTGAAGAGAACATCCTACTGTCTTTGAGACACCTTGAATAGCTAGCTCCTCATCCAGTACATCTCACCCTTTGAAGAGAACAACCTACTGTCTTTGAGACACCTTGAATAGCTAGCTCCTCATCCAGTACATCTCACCCTTTGAAGAGAACATCCTACTGTCTTTGTGACACCTTGAATAGCTAGCTCCTCATCCAGCATATCTCACCCTTTGAAGAGAACATCCTACTGTCTTTGAGACACCTTGAATAGCTAGCTCCTCATCCAGCATATCTCACCCTTTGAAGAGAACAACCTATTGTCTTTGAGACACCATGAATAGCTAGCTCCTCATCCAGTACATCTCACCCTTTGAAGAGAACATCCTACTGTCTTTGAGACACCTTGAATAGCTAGCTCCTCATCCAGCATATCTCAGCCTTTGAAGAGAACAACCTATTGTCTTTGAGACACCATGAATAGCTAGCTCCTCATCCAGTACATCTCACCCTTTGAAGAGAACATCCTACTGTCTTTGAGACACCTTGAAAAGCTAGCTCCTCATCCAGCATATCTCACCCTTTGAAGAGAACAACCTATTGTCTTTGATACACCTTGAATAGCTAGCTCCTCATCCAGCACATCTCACCCTTTGAAGAGAACAACCTACTGTCTTTGAGACACATTGAATAGCAAGCTCCTCATCCAGTACATCTCACCCTTTGAAGAGGACACCCTACTGTCTTTGAGACACCTTGAATAGCTAGCTCCTCATCCAGTACATCTCACCTTTTGAAGAGAACATCCTACTGTCTTTGAGACACCTTGAATAGCTAGCTCCTCATCCAGTACATCTCACCCTTTGAAGAGAACATCCTACTGTCTTTGAGACACCTTGAATAGCTAGCTCCTCATCCAGCATATCTCAGCCTTTGAAGAGAACAACCTATTGTCTTTGAGACACCATGAATAGCTAGCTCCTCATCCAGTACATCTCACCCTTTGAAGAGAACATCCTACTGTCTTTGAGACACCTTGAATAGCTAGCTCCTCATCCAGCATATCTCTGCCTTTGAAGAGAACAACCTATTGTCTTTGAGACACCATGAATAGCTAGCTCCTCATCCAGTACATCTCACCCTTTGAAGAGAACATCCTACTGTCTTTGAGACACCTTGAATAGCTAGCTCCTCATCCAGCATATCTCAGCCTTTGAAGAGAACAACTTATTGTCTTTGATACACCTTGAATAGCTAGCTCCTCATCCAGCATATCTCAGCCTTTGAAGAGAACATCCTACTGTCTTTGAGACACCTTGAATAGCAAGATCCTCATCCAGTACATCTCACCCTTTGAAGAGAACATCCTACTGTCTTTGAGACACCTTGAATAGCTAGCTCCTCATCCAGTATATCTCACCCTTTGAAGAGAACATCCTACTGTCTTTGAGACACCTTGAATAGCAAGATCCTCATCCAGCATATCTCACCCTTTGAAGAGAACAACTTATTGTCTTTGAGACACCTTGAACAGCAAGATCCTCATCAAGTACATCTCACCCTTTGAAGAGAACATCCTACTGTCTTTGAGACACCTTGAATAGCTATCTCCTCATCCAGCATATCTCACCCTTTGAAGAGAACAACCTACTATCTTTGAGACACCTTTAATAGCTAGCTCCTCATCCAGCATATCTCACCCTTTGAAGAGAACATCCTACTGTCTTTGAGACACCTTGAATAGCTAGCTCCTCATCCAGTACATCTCACCCTTTGAAGAGAACAACCTACTGTCTTTAAGACACCATGAATAGCTAGCTCCTCATCCAGCATATCTCACCCTTTGAAGAGAACAACCTACTGTCTTTGAGACACCTTGAATAGCAAGCTCCTCATCCAGTACATCTCACCCTTTGAAGAGAACATCCTACTGTCTTTGAGACACCTTGAATAGCTAACTCCTCATCCAGCATATCTCACCCTTTGAAGAGAACAACCTATTGTCTTTGAGACACCTTGAATAGCAATCTCCTCATCAAGTACATCTCACCCTTTGAAGAGAACAACCTACTGTCTTTGAGACACCTTGAATAGCAAGATCCTCATCCAGTACATCTCACCCTTTGAAGAGAACAACCTATTGTCTTTGATACACCTTGAATAGCTAGCTCCTCATCCAGCATATCTCACCCTTTGAAGAGAACATCCTACTCTCTTTGAGACACCTTGAATAGCTAGCTCCTCATCCAGTACATCTCACCCTTTGAAGAGAACAACCTACTGTCTTTGAGACACCTTGAATAGCAAGCTCCTCATCCAGTACATCTCACCCTTTGAAGAGAACATCCTACTGTCTTTGAGACACCTTGAATAGCTAGCTCCTCATCCAGCATATCTCACCCTTTGAAGAGGACAACCTATTGTCTTTTAGACACCTTGAATAGCAAGCTCCTCATCCAGTACATCTCACCCTTTGAAGAGAACATCCTACTGTCTTTGATACACCTTGAATAGCTAGCTCCTCATCCAGCATATCTCACCCTTTGAAGAGAACATCCTACTGTCTTTGAGACACCTTGAATAGCTAGCTCCTCATCCAGCATATCTCACCTTTTGAAGAGAACATCCTACTGTCTTTGAGACACCTTGAATAGCTAGCTCCTCATCCAGTACATCTCACCCTTTGAAGAGAACATCCTACTGTCTTTGAGACACCATGAATAGCAAGCTCCTCATCCAGCATATCTCAGCCTTTGAAGAGAACATCCTACTCTCTTTGAGACACCATGAATAGCTAGCTCCTCATCCAGCATATCTCACCCTTTGAAGAGAACAACCTATTGTCTTTGAGACACCTTGAATAGCAAGATCCTCATCCAGTACATCTCACCCTTTGAAGAGAACAACCTACTGTCTTTGAGACACCTTGAATAGCTAGCTCCTCATCCAGCATATCTCAGCCTTTGAAGAGAACAACCTATTGTCTTTGAGACACCATGAATAGCTAGCTCCTCATCCAGTATATCTCACCCTTTGAAGAGAACATCCTACTGTCTTTGAGACACCTTGAATAGCTAGCTCCTCATCCAGCATATCTCAGCCTTTGAAGAGAACAACCTATTGTCTTTGAGACACCATGAATAGCTAGCTCCTCATCCAGTACATCTCACCCTTTGAAGAGAACATCCTACTGTCTTTGAGACACCTTGAATAGCTAGCTCCTCATCCAGCATATCTCACCCTTTGAAGAGAACAACCTATTGTCTTTGAGACACCTTGAATAGCTAGCTCCTCATCCAGCATATCTCACCCTTTGAAGAGAACAACCTACTGTCTTTGAGACACCTTGAATAGCAAGCTCCTCATCCAGTACATCTCACCCTTTGAAGAGAACATCCTACTGTCTTTGAGACACCTTGAATAGCTAGCTCCTCATCCAGCATATCTCAGCCTTTGAAGAGAACAACCTATTGTCTTTGAGACACCTTGAATAGCAAGATCCTCATCCAGTACATCTCACCCTTTGAAGAGAACATCCTACTGTCTTTGAGACACCATGAATAGCTAGCTCCTCATCCAGCATATCTCACCCTTTGAAGAGAACATCCTACTGTCTTTGAGACACCATGAATAGCTAGCTCCTCATCCAGCATATCTCACCCTTTGAAGAGAACAACCTATTGTCTTTGAGACACCTTGAATAGCAAGATCCTCATCCAGCACATCTCACCCTTTGAAGAGAACAACCTACTGTCTTTGATACACCGAATAGCAAGCTCCTCATCCAGTACATCTCACCCATTGAAGAGGACATCCTACTGTCTTTGAGACACCTTGAATAGCTAGCTCCTCATCCAGCATATCTCAGCCTTTGAAGAGAACAACCTATTGTCTTTGAGACACCTTGAATAGCAAGATCCTCATCCAGTACATCTCACCCTTTGAAGAGAACAACCTACTGTCTTTGAGACACCATGAATAGCTAGCTCCTCATCCAGCATATCTCAGCCTTTGAAGAGAACATCCCACTGTCTTTGAGACACCATGAATAGCTAGCTCCTCATCCTGCATATCTCACCCTTTGAAGAGAACAACCTATTGTCTTTGAGACACCTTGAATAGCAAGATCCTCATCCAGCACATCTCACCCTTTGAAGAGAACAACCTACTGTCTTTGATACACCGAATAGCAAGCTCCTCATCCAGTACATCTCACCCTTTGAAGAGGACATCCTACTGTCTTTGAGACACCTTGAATAGCTAGCTCCTCATCCAGTACATCTCACCTTTTGAAGAGAACATCCTACTGTCTTTGAGACACCTTGAATAGCTAGCTCCTCATCCAGTACATCTCACCCTTTGAAGAGAACATCCTACTGTCTTTGAGACACCTTGAATAGCTAGCTCCTCATCCAGCATATCTCAGCCTTTGAAGAGAACAACCTATTGTCTTTGAGACACCATGAATAGCTAGCTCCTCATCCAGTACATCTCACCCTTTGAAGAGAACATACTACTGTCTTTGAGACACCTTGAATAGCTAGCTCCTCATCCAGCATATCTCTGCCTTTGAAGAGAACAACCTATTGTCTTTGAGACACCATGAATAGCTAGCTCCTCATCCAGTACATCTCACCCTTTGAAGAGAACATCCTACTGTCTTTGAGACACCTTGAATAGCTAGCTCCTCATCCAGCATATCTCACCCTTTGAAGAGAACAACCTATTGTCTTTGATACACCATGAATAGCTAGCTCCTCATCCAGCATATCTCAGCCTTTGAAGAGAACATCCTACTGTCTTTGAGTCACCTTGAATAGCAAGATCCTCATCCAGTACATCTCACCCTTTGAAGAGAACATCCTAATGTCTTTGAGACACCTTGAATAGCTAGCTCCTCATCCAGTTTATCTCACCCTTTGAAGAGAACATCCTACTGTCTTTGAGACACCTTGAATGGCAAGATCCTCATTCAGCATATCTCACCCTTTGAAGAGAACAACCTATTGTCTTTGAGACACCTTGAACAGCAAGATCCTCATCAAGTACATCTCACCCTTTGAAGAGAACATCCTACTGTCTTTGAGACACCTTGAATAGCTAGCTCCTCATCCAGCATATCTCACCCTTTGAAGAGAACAACCTACTATCTTTGAGACACCTTTAATAGCTAGCTCCTCATCCAGCATATCTCACCCTTTGAAGAGAATATCCTACTGTCTTTGAGACACCTTGAATAGCTAGCTCCTCATCCAGTACATCTCACCCTTTGAAGAGAACATCCTACTGTCTTTGAGACACCTTGAATAGCTAGCTCCTCATCCAGTACATCTCACCTTTTGAAGAGAACATCCTACTGTCTTTGATACACCGAATAGCAAGCTCCTCATCCAGTACATCTCACCCTTTGAAGAGGACATCCTACTGTCTTTGAGACACCTTGAATAGCTAGCTCCTCATCCAGTACATCTCACCTTTTGAAGAGAACATCCTACTGTCTTTGAGACACCTTGAATAGCTAGCTCCTCATCCAGTACATCTCACCCTTTGAAGAGAACATCCTACTGTCTTTGAGACACCTTGAATAGCTAGCTCCTCATCCAGCATATCTCAGCCTTTGAAGAGAACAACCTATTGTCTTTGAGACACCATGAATAGCTAGCTCCTCATCCAGTACATCTCACCCTTTGAAGAGAACATCCTACTCTCTTTGAGACACCTTGAATAGCTAGCTCCTCATCCAGCATATCTCACCCTTTGAAGAGAACAACCTATTGTCTTTGATACACCATGAATAGCTAGCTCCTCATCCAGCATATCTCACCCTTTGAAGAGAACAACCTACTGTCTTTGAGACACCTTTAATAGCAAGCTCCTCATCCAGTACATCTCACCCTTTGAAGAGAACATCCTACTGTCTTTGAGACACCTTGAATAGCTAGCTCCTCATCCAGCATATCTCATCCTTTGAAGAGAACATCCTACTGTCTTTGAGACACCTTGAATAGCTAGCTCCTCATCCAGCATATCTCACCCTTTGAAGAGAACAACCTATTGTCTTTGAGACACCTTGAATAGCAATCTCCTCATCAAGTACATCTCACCCTTTGAAGAGAACAACCTACTGTCTTTGAGGCACCTTGAATAGCAAGATCCTCATCCAGTACATCTCACCCTTTGAAGAGAACAACCTATTGTCTTTGATACACCTTGAATAGCTAGCTCCTCATCCAACATATCTCACCCTTTGAAGAGAACAACCTATTGTCTTTGAGACACCTTGAATAGCAAGCTCCTCATCCAGTACATCTCACCCTTTGAAGAGAACATCCTACTGTCTTTGATACACCTTGAATAGCTAGCTCCTCATCCAGCATATCTCACCCTTTGAAGAGAACATCCTACTGTCTTTGAGACACCTTGAATAGCTAGCTCCTCATCCAGCATATCTCACCTTTTGAAGAGAACATCCTACTGTCTTTGAAACACCTTGAATAGCTAGCTCCTCATCCAGTACATCTCACCCTTTGAAGAGAACATCCTACTGTCTTTGAGACACCTTGAATAGCTAGCTCCTCATCCAGCATATCTCTGCCTTTGAAGAGAACAACCTATTGTCTTTGAGACACCATGAATAGCTAGCTCCTCATCCAGTACATCTCACCCTTTGAAGAGAACATCCTACTGTCTTTGAGACACCTTGAATAGCTAGCTCCTCATCCAGCATATCTCACCCTTTGAAGAGAACAACCTATTGTCTTTGATACACCATGAATAGCTAGCTCCTCATCCAGCATATCTCAGCCTTTGAAGAGAATATCCTACTGTCTTTGAGTCACCTTGAATAGCAAGATCCTCATCCAGTACATCTCACCCTTTGAAGAGAACATCCTACTGTCTTTGAGACTCCTTGAATAGCTAGCTCCTCATCCAGTTTATCTCACCCTTTGAAGAGAACATCCTACTGTCTTTGAGACACCTTGAATGGCAAGATCCTCATCCAGCATATCTCACCCTTTGAAGAGAACAACCTATTGTCTTTGAGACACCTTGAACAGCAAGATCCTCATCAAGTACATCTCACCCTTTGAAGAGAACATCCTACTGTCTTTGAGACACCTTGAATAGCTAGCTCCTCATCCAGCATATCTCACCCTTTGAAGAGAACAACCTACTATCTTTGAGACACCTTTAATAGCTAGCTCCTCATCCAGCATATCTCACCCTTTGAAGAGAATATCCTACTGTCTTTGAGACACCTTGAATAGCTAGCTCCTCATCCAGTACATCTCACCCTTTGAAGAGAACAACCTACTGTCTTTAAGACACCATGAATAGCTAGCTCCTCATCCAGCATATCTCACCCTTTGAAGAGAACATCCTACTGTCTTTGAGACACCTTGAATAGCTAGCTCCTCATCCAGCATATCTCACCCTTTGAAGAGAACAACCTATTGTCTTTGAGACACCTTGAATAGCAATCTCCTCATCAAGTACATCTCACCCTTTGAAGAGAACAACCTACTGTCTTTGAGACACCTTGAATAGCAAGATCCTCATCCAGTACATCTCACCCTTTGAAGAGAACAACCTATTGTCTTTGATACACCTTGAATAGCTAGCTCCTCATCCAACATATCTCACCCTTTGAAGAGAACAACCTATTGTCTTTGAGACACCTTGAATAGCAAGCTCCTCATCCAGTACATCTCAACCTTTGAAGAGAACATCCTACTGTCTTTGATACACCTTGAATAGCTAGCTCCTCATCCAGCATATCTCACCCTTTGAAGAGAACATCCTACTGTCTTTGAGACACCTTGAATAGCTAGCTCCTCATCCAGCATATCTCACCTTTTGAAGAGAACATCCTACTGTCTTTGAGACACCTTGAATAGCTAGCTCCTCATCCAGTACATCTCACCCTTTGAAGAGAACATCCTACTGTCTTTGAGACACCATGAATAGCAAGCTCCTCATCCAGCATATCTCAGCCTTTGAAGAGAACATCCTACTCTCTTTGAGACACCATGAATAGCTAGCTCCTCATCCAGCATATCTCACCCTTTGAAGAGAACAACCTATTGTCTTTGAGACACCTTGAATAGCAAGATCCTCATCCAGCACATCTCACCCTTTGAAGAGAACAACCTACTGTCTTTGAGACACCTTGAATAGCAAGATCCTCATCCAGTACATCTCACCCTTTGAAGAGAACAACCTATTGTCTTTGAGACACCTTGAATAGCAAGCTCCTCATCCAGTACATCTCACCCTTTGAAGAGAACATCCTACTGTCTTTGATACACCTTGAATAGCTAGCTCCTCATCCAGCATATCTCACCCTTTGAAGAGAACATCCTACTGTCTTTGAGACACCTTGAATAGCTAGCTCCTCATCCAGCATATCTCACCTTTTGAAGAGAACATCCTACTGTCTTTGAGACACCTTGAATAGCTAGCTCCTCATCCAGTACATCTCACCCTTTGAAGAGAACATCCTACTGTCTTTGAGACACCATGAATAGCAAGCTCCTCATCCAGCATATCTCAGCCTTTGAAGAGAACATCCTACTCTCTTTGAGACACCATGAATAGCTAGCTCCTCATCCAACATATCTCACCCTTTGAAGAGAACAACCTATTGTCTTTGAGACACCTTGAATAGCAAGATCCTCATCCAGCACATCTCACCCTTTGAAGAGAACAACCTACTGTCTTTGAGACACCTTGAATAGCTAGCTCCTCATCCAGCATATCTCAGCCTTTGAAGAGAACAACCTATTGTCTTTGAGACACCATGAATAGCTAGCTCCTCATCCAGTATATCTCACCCTTTGAAGAGAACATCCTACTGTCTTTGAGACACCTTGAATAGCTAGCTCCTCATCCAGCATATCTCAGCCTTTGAAGAGAACAACCTATTGTCTTTGAGACACCATGAATAGCTAGCTCCTCATCCAGTACATCTCACCCTTTGAAGAGAACATCCTACTGTCTTTGAGACACCTTGAATAGCTAGCTCCTCATCCAGCATATCTCACCCTTTGAAGAGAACAACCTATTGTCTTTGATACACCTTGAATAGCTAGCTCCTCATCCAGCATATCTCACCCTTTGAAGAGAACAAACTACTGTCTTTGAGACACCTTGAATAGCAAGCTCCTCATCCAGTACATCTCACCCTTTGAAGAGAACATCCTACTGTCTTTGAGACACCTTGAATAGCTAGCTCCTCATCCAGCATATCTCAGCCTTTGAAGAGAACAACCTATTGTCTTTGAGACACCTTGAATAGCAAGATCCTCATCCAGTACATCTCACCCTTTGAAGAGAACATCCTACTGTCTTTGAGACACCATGAATAGCTAGCTCCTCATCCAGCATATCTCAGCCTTTGAAGAGAACATCCTACTGTCTTTGAGACACCATGAATAGCTAGCTCCTCATCCAGCATATCTCACCCTTTGAAGAGAACAACCTATTGTCTTTGAGACACCTTGAATAGCAAGATCCTCATCCAGCACATCTCACCCTTTGAAGAGAACAACCTACTGTCTTTGATACACCGAATAGCAAGCTCCTCATCCAGTACATCTCACCCATTGAAGTGGACATCCTACTGTCTTTGAGACACCTTGAATAGCTAGCTCCTCATCCAGTACATCTCACCTTTTGAAGAGAACATCCTACTGTCTTTGAGACACCTTGAATAGCTAGCTCCTCATCCAGTACATCTCACCCTTTGAAGAGAACATCCTACTGTCTTTGAGACACCTTGAATAGCTAGCTCCTCATCCAGTACATCTCACCCTTTGAAGAGAACATCCTACTGTCTTTGAGACACCTTGAATAGCTAGCTCCTCATCGAGCATATCTCTGCCTTTGAAGAGAACAACCTATTGTCTTTGAGTCACCATGAATAGCTAGCTCCTCATTCAGTACATCTCACCCTTTGAAGAGAACATCCTACTGTCTTTGAGACAACTTGAATAGCTAGCTCCTCATCCAGCATATCTCTGCCTTTGAAGAGAACAACCTATTGTCTTTGAGACACCATGAATAGCTAGCTCCTCATCCAGTACATCTCACCCTTTGAAGAGAACATCCTACTGTCTTTGAGACACCTTGAATAGCTAGCTCCTCATCCAGCATATCTCACCCTTTGAAGAGAACAACCTATTGTCTTTGATACACCTTGAATAGCTAGCTCCTCATCCAGCATATCTCACCCTTTGAAGAGAACAACCTACTGTCTTTGAGACACCTTGAATAGCAAGCTCCTCATCCAGTACATCTCACCCTTTGAAGAGAACATCCTACTGTCTTTGAGACACCTTGAATAGCTAGCTCCTCATCCAGCATATCTCACCCTTCGAAGAGAACAACCTATTGTCTTTGAGACACCTTGAATAGCAATCTCCTCATCAAGTACATCTCACCCTTTGAAGAGAACAACCTACTGTCTTTGAGACACCTTGAATAGCAAGATCCTCATCCAGTACATCTCACCCTTTGAAGAGAACAACCTATTGTCTTTGATACACCTTGAATAGCTAGCTCCTCATCCAGCATATCTCACCCTTTGAAGAGAACATCCTACTGTCTTTGAGACACCTTGAATAGCTAGCTCCTCATCCAACATATCTCACCCTTTGAAGAGAACAACCTATTGTCTTTGAGACACTTTGAATAGCAAGCTCCTCATCCAGTACATCTCACCCTTTGAAGAGAACATCCTACTGTCTTTGATACACCTTGAATAGCTAGCTCCTCATCCAGCATATCTCACCCTTTGAAGAGAACATCCTACTGTCTTTGAGACACCTTGAATAGCTAGCTCCTCATCCAGCATATCTCACCTTTTGAAGAGAACATCCTACTGTCTTTGAGACACCTTGAATAGCTAGCTCCTCATCCAGTACATCTCACCCTTTGAAGAGAACATCCTACTGTCTTTGAGACACCATGAATAGCAAGCTCCTCATCCAGCATATCTCAGCCTTTGAAGAGAACATCCTACTCTCTTTGAGACACCATGAATAGCTAGCTCCTCATCCAGCATATCTCACCCTTTGAAGAGAAAAACCTATTGTCTTTGAGACACCTTGAATAGCAAGATCCTCATCCAGCACATCTCACCCTTTGAAGAGAACAACCTACTGTCTTTGAGACACCTTGAATAGCTAGCTCCTCATCCAGCATATCTCAGCCTTTGAAGAGAACAACCTATTGTCTTTGAGACACCATGAATAGCTAGCTCCTCATCCAGTATATCTCACCCTTTGAAGAGAACATCCTACTGTCTTTGAGACACCTTGAATAGCTAGCTCCTCATCCAGCATATCTCAGCCTTTGAAGAGAACAACCTATTGTCTTTGAGACACCATGAATAGCTAGCTCCTCATCCAGTACATCTCACCCTTTGAAGAGAACATCCTACTGTCTTTGAGACACCTTGAATAGCTAGCTCCTCATCCAGCATATCTCACCCTTTGAAGAGAACAACCTATTGTCTTTGATACACCTTGAATAGCTAGCTCCTCATCCAGCATATCTCACCCTTTGAAGAGAACAACATACTGTCTTTGAGACACCATGAATAGCTAGCTCCTCATCCAGCATATCTCACCCTTTGAAGAGAACAACCTATTGTCTTTGAGACACCTTGAATAGCAAGATCCTCATCCAGCACATCTCACCCTTTGAAGAGAACAACCTACTGTCTTTGATACACCGAATAGCAAGCTCCTCATCCAGTACATCTCACCCATTGAAGAGGACATCCTACTGTCTTTGAGACACCTTGAATAGCTAGCTCCTCATCCAGTACATCTCACCTTTTGAAGAGAACATCCTACTGTCTTTGAGACACCTTGAATAGCTAGCTCCTCATCCAGTACATCTCACCCTTTGAAGAGAACATCCTACTGTCTTTGAGACACCTTGAATAGCTAGCTCCTCATCCAGCATATCTCAGCCTTTGAAGAGAACAACCTATTGTCTTTGAGACACCATGAATAGCTAGCTCCTCATCCAGTACATCTCACCCTTTGAAGAGAACATCCTACTGTCTTTGAGACACCTTGAATAGCTAGCTCCTCATCCAGCATATCTCTGCCTTTGAAGAGAACAACCTATTGTCTTTGAGACACCATGAATAGCTAGCTCCTCATCCAGTACATCTCACCCTTTGAAGAGAACATCCTACTGTCTTTGAGACACCTTGAATAGCTAGCTCCTCATCCAGCATATCTCACCCTTTGAAGAGAACAACCTATTGTCTTTGATACACCTTGAATAGCTAGCTCCTCATCCAGCATATCTCAGCCTTTGAAGAGAACATCCTACTGTCTTTGAGACACCTTGAATAGCAAGATCCTCATCCAGTACATCTCACCCTTTGAAGAGAACATCCTACTGTCTTGAGACACCTTGAATAGCTAGCTCCTCATCCAGTATATCTCACCCTTTGAAGAGAACATCCTACTGTCTTTGAGACACCTTGAATAGCAAGATCCTTATCCAGCATATCTCACCCTTTGAAGAGAACAACCTATTGTCTTTAAGACACCTTAAATAGCAAGATCCTCATCAAGTACATCTCACCCTTTGAAGAGAACATCCTACTGTCTTTGAGACACCTTGAATAGCTAGCTCCTCATCCAGCATATCTCACCCTTTGAAGAGAACAACCTACTATCTTTGAGACACCTTTAATAGCTAGCTCCTCATCCAGCATATCTCACCCTTTGAAGAGAACATCCTACTGTCTTTGAGACACCTTGAATTGCTAGCTCCTCATCCAGTACATCTCACCCTTTGAAGAGAACAACCTACTGTCTTTAAGACACCATGAATAGCTAGCTCCTCATCCAGGATATCTCACCCTTTGAAGAGAACAACCTACTGTCTTTGAGACACCTTGAATAGCAAGCTCCTCATCCAGTACATCTCACCCTTTGAAGAGAACATCCTACTGTCTTTGAGACACCTTGAATAGCTAGCTCCTCATCCAGCATATCTCACCCTTTGAAGAGAACAACCTATTGTCTTTGAAACACCTTGAATAGCAAGCTCCTCATCAAGTACATCTCACCCTTTGAAGAGAACAACCTACTGTCTTTGAGACACCTTGAATAGCAAGCTCCTCATCCAGTACATCTCACCCTTTGAAGAGAACAACCTAGTGTCTTTGATACACCTTGAATAGCTAGCTCCTCATCCAGCATATCTCACCCTTTGAAGAGAACATCCTACTGTCTTTGAGACACCATGAATAGCTAGCTCCTCATCCAGTACATCTCACCCTTTGAAGAGAACATCCTACTGTCTTTGATACACCTTGAATAGCTAGCTCCTCATCCAGCATATCTCACCCTTTGAAGAGAACATCCTACTGTCTTTGAGACACCTTGAATAGCTAGCTCCTCATCCAGCATATCTCACCCTTTGAAGAGAACAACCTACTATCTTTGAGACACCATGAATAGCTAGCTCCTCATCCAGTACATCTCACCCTTTGAAGAGAACAACCTATTGTCTTTGATACACCTTGAATAGCTAGCTCCTCATCCAGCATATCTCACCCTTTGAAGAGAACAACCTACTATCTTTGAGACACCATGAATAGCTAGCTCCTCATCCAGTACATCTCACCCTTTGAAGAGAACAACCTATTGTCTTTGATACACCTTGAATAGCTAGCTCCTCATCCAGCATATCTCAGCCTTTGAAGAGAACATCCTACTGTCTTTAAGACACCTTGAATAGCTAGCTCCTCATTCAGCTTATCTCACCCTTTGAAGAGAACATCCTATTGTCTTTGAGACACCTTGAATAGCTAGCTCCTCATCCAGTACATCTCACCCTTTGAAGAGAACAACCTATTGTCTTTGGGACACCTTGAATAGCAAGATCCTCATCCAGTACATCTCACCCTTTGAAGAGAACATCCTACTGTCTTTGAGACACCTTGAATAGCTAGCTCCTCATCCAGCATATCTCACCCTTTGAAGAGAACAACCTATTGTCTTTGAGACACCTTGAAAAGCTGGCTCCTCATCCAGTACATCTCACCTTTTGAAGAGAACATCCTACTGTCTTTGAGACACCTTGAATAGCAAGCTCCTCATCCAGTACATCTCACCCTTTGAAGAGAACATCCTACTGTCTTTGAGACACCTTGAATAGCTAGCTCCTCATCCAGCATATCTCAGCCTTTGAAGAGAACAACCTATTGTCTTTGAGACACCATGAATAGCTAGCTCCTCATCCAGTACATCTCACCCTTTGAAGAGAACAACCTACTGTCTTTGATACACCTTGAATAGCTAGCTCCTCATCCAGCATATCTCACCCTTTGAAGAGAACAACCTATTGTCTTTGAGACACCTTGAATAGCAAGCTCCTCATCCAGTACATCTCACCCTTTGAAGAGAACATCCTACTGTCTTTGAGACACCTTGAATAGCTAGCTCCTCATCCAGCATATCTCACCCTTTGAAGAGAACAACCTATTGTCTTTGAGACACCTTGAATAGCAAGCTCCTCATCCAGTACATCTCACACTTTGAAGAGAACAACCTATTGTCTTTGAGACACCTTGAATAGCTAGCTCCTCATCCAGCACACCTCACCCTTTGAAGAGAACAACCTATTGTCTTTGAGACACCTTGAATAGCTAGCTCCTCATCCAGCACATCTCACCCTTTGAAGAGAACAACCTATTGTCTTTGAGACAACTTGAATAGCAAGATCCTCATCCAGTACATCTCACCCTTTGAAGAGAACAAGCTATTGTCTTTGAGACACCTTGAATAGCAAGCTCCTCATCCAGTACATCTCACCCTTTGAAGAGAACAACCTAGTGTCTTTGATACACCTTGAATAGCTAGCTCCTCATCCAGCATATCTCACCCTTTGAAGAGAACATCCTACTGTCTTTGAGACACCATGAATAGCTAGCTCCTCATCCAGTACATCTCACCCTTTGAAGAGAACATCCTACTGTCTTTGATACACCTTGAATAGCTAGCTCCTCATCCAGCATATCTCACCCTTTGAAGAGAACATCCTACTGTCTTTGAGACACCTTGAATAGCTAGCTCCTCATCCAGCATATCTCACCCTTTGAAGAGAACAACCTACTATCTTTGAGACACCATGAATAGCTAGCTCCTCATCCAGTACATCTCACCCTTTGAAGAGAACAACCTATTGTCTTTGATACACCTTGAATAGCTAGCTCCTCATCCAGCATATCTCACCCTTTGAAGAGAACAACCTACTATCTTTGAGACACCATGAATAGCTAGCTCCTCATCCAGTACATCTCACCCTTTGAAGAGAACAACCTATTGTCTTTGATACACCTTGAATAGCTAGCTCCTCATCCAGCATATCTCAGCCTTTGAAGAGAACATCCTACTGTCTTTAAGACACCTTGAATAGCTAGCTCCTCATTCAGCTTATCTCACCCTTTGAAGAGAACAACCTACTGTCTTTGATACACCTTGAATAGCTAGCTCCTCATCCAGCATATCTCACCCTTTGAAGAGAACAACCTATTGTCTTTGAGACACCTTGAATAGCAAGCTCCTCATCCAGTACATCTCACCCTTTGAAGAGAACATCCTACTGTCTTTGAGACACCTTGAATAGCTAGCTCCTCATCCAGTACATCTCACCCTTTGAAGAGAACATCCTACTGTCTTTGAGACACCTTGAATAGCTAGCTCCTCATCCAGCATATCTCACCCTTTGAAGAGAACAACCTATTGTCTTTGAGACACCTTGAATAGCAAGCTCCTCATCCAGTACATCTCACCCTTTGAAGAGAACAAGCTATTGTCTTTGAGACACCTTGAATAGCAAGCTCCTCATCCAGTACATCTCACCCTTTGAAGAGAACATCCTACTGTCATTGAGACACCATGAATAGCTAGCTCCTCATCCAGTACATCTCACCCTTTGAAGAGAACAACCTACTCTCTTTGATACACCTTGAATAGCAAGATCCTCATCCAGTACATCTCACCCTTTGAAGAGAACATCCTACTGTCTTTGAGACAGCTTGAATAGCAAGATCCTCATCCAGTACATCTCACCCTTTGAAGAGAACATCCTACTGTCTTTGAGACACCATGAATAGCTAGCTCCTCATCCAGCATATCTCACCCTTTGAAGAGAACATCCTATTGTCTTTGAGACACCTTGAAAAGCAAGCTCCTCATCCAGTACATCTCACCCTTTGAAGAGAACATCCTATTGTCTTTGAGACACCTTGAATAGCTAGCTCCTCATCCAGTACATCTCACCCTTTGAAGAGAACAACCTATTGTCTTTGGGACACCTTGAATAGCAAGATCCTCATCCAGTACATCTCACCCTTTGAAGAGAACATCCTACTGTCTTTGAGACACCTTGAATAGCTAGCTCCTCATCCAGCATATCTCACCCTTTGAAGAGAACAACCTATTGTCTTTGAGACACCTTGAATAGCAAGCTCCTCATCCAGTACATCTCACCCTTTGAAGAGAACATCCTACTGTCTTTGATACACCTTGAATAGCTAGCTCCTCATCCAGCATATCTCACCCTTTGAAGAGAACATCCTACTGTCTTTGAGACACCTTGAATAGCTAGCTCCTCATCCAGCATATCTCACCTTTTGAAGAGAACATCCTACTGTCTTTGAGACACCTTGAATAGCTAGCTCCTCATCCAGTACATCTCACCCTTTGAAGAGAACATCCTACTGTCTTTGAGACACCATGAATAGCAAGCTCCTCATCCAGCATATCTCAGCCTTTGAAGAGAACATCCTACTCTCTTTGAGACACCATGAATAGCTAGCTCCTCATCCAGCATATCTCACCCTTTGAAGAGAACAACCTATTGTCTTTGAGACACCTTGAATAGCAAGATCCTCATCCAGCACATATCACCCTTTGAAGAGAACAACCTACTGTCTTTGATACACCGAATAGCAAGATCCTCATCCAGTACATCTCACCCTTTGAAGAGGACATCCTACTGTCTTTGAGACACCTTGAATAGCTAGCTCCTCATCCAGTACATCTCACCTTTTGAAGAGAACATCCTACTGTCTTTGAGACACCTTGAATAGCTAGCTCCTCATCCAGTAAATCTCACCTTTTGAAGAGAACATCCTACTGTCTTTGAGACACCTTGAATAGCTAGCTCCTCATCCAGCATATCTCAGCCTTTGAAGAGAACCACCTATTGTCTTTGAGACACCATGAATAGCTAGCTCCTCATCCAGTACATCTCACCCTTTGAAGAGAACATCCTACTGTCTTTGAGACACCTTGAATAGCTAGCTCCTCATCCAGCATATCTCAGCCTTTGAAGAGAACAACCTACTGTCTTTGATACACCTTGAATAGCTAGCTCCTCATCCAGCATATCTCACCCTTTGAAGAGAACATCCTACTGTCTTTGAGACACCTTGAATAGCTAGCTCCTCATCCAGCATATCTCACCCTTTGAAGAGAACAACCTATTGTCTTTGATACACCTTGAATAGCTAGCTCCTCATCCAGCATATCTCACCCTTTGAAGAGAACATCCTACTGTCTTTGAGACACCTTGAATAGCTAGCTCCTCATCCAGCATATCTCACCCTTTGAAGAGAACAACCTATTGTCTTTGAGACACCTTGAATAGCAAGCTCCTCATCCAGTACATCTCACCCTTTGAAGAGAACATCCTACTGTCTTTGATACACCTTGAATAGCTAGCTCCTCATCCAGCATATCTCACCCATTGAAGAGAACATCCTACTGTCTTTGAGACACCTTGAATAGCTAGCTCCTCATCCAGCATATCTCACCTTTTGAAGAGAACATCCTACTGTCTTTGAGACACCTTGAATAGCTAGCTCCTCATCCAGTACATCTCACCCTTTGAAGAGAACATCCTACTGTCTTTGAGACACCATGAATAGCAAGCTCCTCATCCAGCATATCTCAGCCTTTGAAGAGAACATCCTACTCTCTTTGAGACACCATGAATAGCTAGCTCCTCATCCAGCATATCTCACCCTTTGAAGAGAACAACCTATTGTCTTTGAGACACCTTGAATAGCAAGATCCTCATCCAGCACATCTCACCCTTTGAAGAGAACAACCTACTGTCTTTGATACAACGAATAGCAAGATCCTCATCCAGTACATCTCACCCTTTTAAGAGGACATCCTACTGTCTTTGAGACACCTTGAATAGCTAGCTCCTCATCCAGTACATCTCACCTTTTGAAGAGAACATCCTACTGTCATTGAGACACCTTGAATAGCTAGCTCCTCATCCAGTACATCTCACCCTTTGAAGAGAACATCCTACTGTCTTTGAGACACCTTGAATAGCTAGCTCCTCATTGTTCTGTAGCTACTTAAGTTTGGAGTAAGTGGGAAATACAGGGCGACATTCGGCTGTGTTCTGTAGGGACTGTATATTTATTAAGGATTCTAAAATACAAATTCATCGCACGTGCTCTCATATCTCGCCATTGCTCGTTGTTGTCGTTACACATAAAACCGTCTCAACCAAATACACAACACTCCCCCCTGAAAATCGAGGAGGCAAGATTTTCAATAACACAATGAACCTAACCCGCCGTAAGGCTTAATTCTGAGAAATGTATGCTGAACACAATAGCTCCAAAATGCAAGACCTAGCATACATAAGTAAACAACTACACCTAATTCTATACCCTATAGAATATACCGTCAAATAACTCAAATACACATAATGACAAATCTAATGCTAAGAGTATTCCCCCCATTTACCAACCTGGGAAATGTAAATTACAACCTTCTGGTAAGAAACTCTGATGATGATATACCTAGTAATAGTAATAATAGTATACTAATACATGTAATCAAAATGTTAAGAATTTTGACCCCTTGATAGAGATTTGGCAATCAGTTGACATGCATGTATCTGACAACTACGACTGAGTTACCAAAACTCAACTCCAATTCTTGTATGTCACTCTGGATTAAATGTCTATTCTGCGGGTTCCAACAAACGCAACTTCTGAATAGGCCTTCTCATCAATCCTCTCTTGGTTTTCACTGTGACTGACCTAACCAACCCGTCTCTTCCTGGGTGTGTGGCCATCACACGTCCTAGTGCCCAATCTAGTTTTCTGATGTTGTCCTCCGCCACTAGAACGATGTCTCCCTCTTGCAGATTATCTCGTATCTCTGTCCATTTTGAACGGCGCTGTAATTCCACAAGGTATTCACTTGTCCACCTTTTCCAAAACTGTTTGGATATACTCTGTTGATAGGCCCATCTCCTTTCAAGTGACAACTCTGGCTTGTATACAGATGGCAGCAACTGCAGATTTCTTCCTATGATCAAGTGACCAGGGGTTAATGGAAGAGGATCCTCCTTGTCAGCCGAGATATCCGATAAGGGTCGAGAATTGATTTGAGCTTCTGCATCAGTGAGCACGGTCTGAAGCTCAGTAAATGTCAGGCTGGCCTTTCTGAGAATCTTTGAGAGAGCTCGTTTTACACTTCCAACAAGTCGTTCATAAAATCCTCCATGCCATGGAGCCCTAGGAGTTATGAACTTCCACTCGATTCCTTCCAGTCTGAGTTTATCCTTGATTCTCGCATTGTTGTGGAACAAACGGTAAAGCAATGAAGCTGCACTCTCAAATGTTTTTGCATTATCGGAGTAGATGGTACAACACTTTCCACGCCGATTCATCATGCGTCTCAATGCTTGTAGGAACTCCTCTGTTGTCAAATTTGCTGTCAGCTCTAAATGCACTGCCCTGGTGGCCATACATGTGAATATGAGGATGTAAGCCTTGTTGCTTCCAGCTCCATGTTTTCCACTGACATGTACTTCTCTAACATAGAGTGGTCCAGCATAGTCCACTCCAATGTTGGTAAATGGTGGCGATACATTAACCCTTTCCTCTGGCAACGGCGCCATTTTCTGCTCTAATTTTCTGGCACTTCTACATATCTTACATGGTAGGACTCTGCGAACTTCCTGCCGGCCACATACTAACCAGTATTTGCTTCTCAAGTTAGACAAGGTTTGAACAACTCCTGTGTGTCCAAAGATGATGTGATAGTGGATTATCAACATTTCCACAAATCTATTGTGATTAGGCAATATGATGGGGTTTCTAAGCTCATCTGGCAGTAGTGCTTTGTGTAGTCTCCCCCCAACACGGAGTAACTTCAGTTTCTCATCCCATATCGGATCAAGCTGTTTCAAGCGGCTATTTGCAGGAATCGAAAGGTTATTCTGTACTGCATGAATTTCCACTGAAAATGCTTGTTCTTGAGCCCAACGTAACCAATACAACTCCTCTTCTCTTTGATCAGTGAGATTCAAGATTGCATTTTCTTCTCGAACATGTTGCCCATCTCCTGTCCTCACTCGGTACTTTAAGCTTCGGACTCTATTCATCACTCTCAGAAACTTGTGGTAACTCTCATATTTCTCCACTAGTTTCAGCTGCTCACTTTTGGTTTGGTCAGTTGTTTTCTCTTTGACTTGCAGTGCTGAGAAAGTCTTGGGTTTTTTCTTCTGTTCAGCCAATTCCAGTTCAGCTGTGTCAATTCGCTGTTTTGGCCAACTTTCTTCTTCTTTTCTTAGGAAGTCTGGCCCTTCCCACCAGAGTTGCGAGTTAACTAAGCTTTCAGCAGAACATCCTCTCGAGCATAGATCAGCGGGGTTAATTTTCCCTGGCAAATGACTCCACTTCCTAGGTGGTACTAGATTCTGTATCTCACTCACGCGATTGGCAACGAACGTCTGCCAAGTGTAGGCAGGTTTGCTAATCCAGGCAAGTACTACTTGTGAGTCAGTCCAGCAGTGTACATCCTCTATTTCCAACTTGATTTCACGTTGAACGTAGTTTACCAAGCGTGCTGTGATTAGCGCAGCCATGAGCTCTAGCTCTGGTAAGCTTCTCTTCTTTCCAAGTGGTGACACTCTAGTTTTAGAGCACAGTACAGCTGTGTGCACTCTCCCTGTTGGCAAGTCCTCAACCCTGACGTAAACTACTCCTCCATATGCTGCTACACACGCATCACCGAAACCATGCAGTGTGAATCTAGGTTGAGTGAAGCTCTCAGGAACTATACATCGCTGGACCTTTATCTGATCCAGATCAGAAACTTGCTCCTTCCAACGTACCCAGTTCTGATGAAGTTCATCAGATAACTTCTCATCCCAGTCAGTACGATCCATCCAGGACTGTTGGAATAGCCGCTTGGCTACCAAAGTGAACGGTGCTAACAAACCCATCGGGTCGTAAATTCGATGAAGTTGTTGTAAAACAGTCCTACGAGTTTCACAGGGTACATTTTCCATCCTCTCGCAAAAGGAAAACATTAGTACGTCCTCTTTAGGAATGTACTTGATCCCCAACGTTTTTGTAGTAAATTGTTCCTCAGTGACGACTACTATACCATAGGCAAGATCTGACTCCTCTAATCCAGCCAAAGCTTCTGGTTTGTTGGACACAAATTTCCTGAGTGGGAATCCTCCAGATTTCAAGACTGTTTTCATGTCTACTGCTAAGATTGCTGCTGCTGTGGTATTGTCTTCTCCAGACAGTACATCATCCACGAAAATATTTTCTGTTATTTCCTCAGTAGCCTTTGGGTATTCCTTTGTCTGTGTGAGTGCATGGTCCACTACAGTTTTGATACTCGAAAATGGAGATGATTTCAGACCAAATGTTACTGTTTTCAGCCTGTAAACATCAGGTTTTTTACTAGTGTCCATGTCACGCCATAAGAATCTCTGTAGATCTTGATCTCCAGTTTGCATGCCGATTTGAAGAAACATTTTCTCTATATCTGCTACAAGCGCTACTTTATGTTTTCTGAAACGCAAAAGTATGGCAAGTGGGTCGGGCTGCAGTGCTGGTCCACTCAACAATGTGTCATTTAGTGACACCCCCTCTGGTCCTTTGGCGGAGCCGTCAAACACAACACGCACCTTTGTGGTTGATTTATCCATTCTAACAACAGGGTGATGAGGCAAGTACCATATTGCTTGCGCTTGTTTCTCCAATTCCTCAACTTTCTCGGCACGCCCTTTATCAACTAACTCTTGGATCTGTTCTTGGTAGGCCTTTCCCAAGTCTGGGTCCCTCTGTAATCTTCTTTCCAACCCCTCGAGACGTTTCTCTGCTAAGGTTCGATTTGATTCTAAAGACTTGTCCTTCCAGTCCGGATGGCGAATCAAACCTGTGACGTAATGACCATCTACGAGTTTGGTATTATCAAGATGCTGCTGCAATGCATCAGTCTCCAATTCTGTGGCTTGGTGCTTGACCTCATTAGGTAATATTCCCAAGTGTTCTAGGTCCCAATGTCTGGCTGCAAAATCAGTTTCATTCTCCAAGGAAACTCTATGACACGTGTTTACCATACCAATCTTTCCATGTCGTTGGTTTGGCTCCTCTACTGGGCAGATACCTGAAAGTACCCATCCAAAATGACTCTTTGTGGCAGTTGGCATTCCTGGTGGTCCAGTTTTTCTAACAGGCAGTAAGATGTTTGTGGTATCCTCTAGCCCCAACATAACATCAATTTCAGCCGATTCACGGGGGTATGTGTCTGCTATCTGCAATCCCTGTAAGTGTTGCAGCTTTGACAAATCTACTCTCACGCAGTTGAGGTCCATGCTAGGCTGATGAACTGTGTAGGCCTCTATCTCAAATTCCTCACCTTTCCAATTAGGAATAGCGCTTGATAGATGAAACTTAACTCTCTCTGTTTTCAATCTCATCTGGTTACCACCGGCTAGTGAAAATTCTGCCTCAACCTTGGGTCCTCGCAAGTCCAGTTTTCTTGCCATCTTGTTACTTATGAATGATACACCGCTGCCTGTATCAAATAAGATTCTCGCCACTGAAATTGCTCCTCGTGATTCGATTCTTGCTAGAGTGGATTGCATCAATATCTCCTTTGGACCTCTAATGGCCTTGACAAGTCCTACACTCTTGGGAACCTCCGTTTTTTGACGTAGACCTTGTACTTGCTCTTCTTCCGGTAGCTCTGGCTCACGATCATAATGGATCAAGGTATGATGTTTCTTCCCACATCTCTGACAGTGTCTTGAATTACAGTCTTTGACATAATGCGAAGCAAAGCAGTTAAAACAAAGTTTTAAACTCTTGACCTTGTCTATGCGATCACTGACACTCATGGCTTTGAAGGTCTGGCACTGATAAAGTAGATGTGCTTCTTGGCATACAGGGCACTTGGGAGTTCGACTCTGCGTCTTCTGTTTTGATTGTCCAGCTTTAGGGTTACTTGTAGCATTGACATTCAATGCATATGCACTTGGCTTGCCATAACTAGTACTAGTATGTTTTTTCTCTGGTTTCTGTGAGTGTGAAGTACTACTACTTGTGGTTGGTCGCTTTCCCCCCTCCATTTCCGTCCTTCGGGTAACTTGCAGGGTGTCGAGTAGCCTTTCCAGTAAGTCGGGAAATTTCAGAGGCAAAGTCGACTTTGTTTTTGCCTTCAGCTTTTCGCCATCCCACTTTCGCAACAGTGTTTTGGGAATTTTGGGCCTGACCAATGCCGTGAAAATCCAACTTGTTTCGTCTAGTTCACATAGAGCCTCGGTTTTCTTTAAAATATAATTCCATGCTGACACAAGCTTATGGCAGAATGGCTCCATGTCTTTTAGTGCAAGGGAGCTCGGTGCCTCCATGTTGGCTATCTCGATTACAGCCTTCTGCACACAACTCTCCACGTCACCATACTTGCTTTCTAAAACTTGGAGGATGTCTTGGTAATCAGGATCTTTCATACCCGCTACTAACTTTCTACACTCGCCCTCTAGTAATGTAATGGTAAAGTGCGTCTTTTCCACCTCCGAATAACCTGGCTTCGCCAACTCCGCTTCTAACAGCTCTCGCCATTGATCGAAGAAATGCGGGTCGCCGCTAAATTTTGGTATGGGTAGCTCTCTCTTCTTCTTGGTCAAAGTTGACAAGATGGTTGTGAGCTGCTCTCCTGATATTCCATTGTTCATGGATTTAAAAGCCTCTGCTAAACCCTTTGTTAACACTTCAATGTTGCTCTGGCTACTATGATGGGATCCTTTGCCTTCACTCTCACTCCTCTCCTTTGTCGGCCTGAACCAGTCTTTCTCCAACCTCTGGATCTTGGCATCACAGTTGAAGTACCTCTCTCTATAGTCTTGCTCATCTTTATCTTCTCTTCTCCTCTGGTCGTCAGACATAGCGTTCAGCCTCTCCTCGTTATCTCTGTGATAATCCACTTGGTCTTGAGTATCTTGCAAGTCCATGTAGGCTGACTTCAACTGTTCTCTGGCAGACATGGCTGCCCTCACTTTAATCTCATTCTCGGGTGAACGGTCATCATCGTCTAATGCTGGAAGAACATCATCATAATATCGGAACAAGGATTTCTCCAACTTGGTGTATCTCTGCCGATTGATGCGCCTCCTTTCCAATAGGAATTCAAGCGTTGCTGGCTCAGCAGCCACACTTTTACCCTTAGTAGTCGCCATTACATGTATGTCAGTGATTTTAGGACAGATGAAGCAGTATTGATAATTTTTAAAACAATTATTACGTTAACGTAACCCACTTGAGAACTTAACCCTCACTATTTGTGACCTGGTAAAACTTTGAGACTTATAATAAATTGGTATACCGAGGAATGATAAACCTTGTAGTAATTACCATAAAAAGACCATTGCATATTGCACCAAAATCACTATCTACTCATGAAAACCAGTGAGATTTGAACTGAATGGCAATCTCAAGACTCATATAAACACTTTGACTATTAAAGTACAATGTATAAACACACGATAACTCAACACTATACAAACATGGTCACCTCTTAAGTATTGTGACAGCGTCACTTTATCTTAAGGTCAATAATTAGTCACAGTATTTACTATGATTATTCTATGAAATACAAATGTAGTAAGACCAAACTGTAACTCAAACACTCTTGAGAATCACTACCGGTAACCGTTTTAAATAAAATGCAACTCTAATCTACATGTAATCCATATTAAAATTGAATACCTGTATCATGTATGCCTCAACATGGCAGATGCCAGATTCAGTAAATACCAATAAACACAACGTGGCACTTATACTCTTGACACTCACTGAAAGAAACTCTGATGGCTCACACTCAACTCAGATTAGGCTGACTAAATCCTTACTTTTAGATTTATCAAACCGTTACCTGTTAAAGATTACCAAACATACACTAACAGTAATACCTCTGTAAAATGCAAACTCAGTATTTGGCATAAATTTAACACATGGTAAGACAGGACACTTATACTGAAAGTGAAACAAGAAGTCAAAGACTTAAAACTCAGGGTAAGAAAGAATCACCTTTTTGGATTCATACGTGGTTGAACTCATACACACTGCAGTAAGTTTGACATCTTTTAGTCAAAGCATAAACTCATAATTCTAGGGGAAAGCTAGAAAACACTCAGATACGAATTTAGTCAAAGTACACGCAGATGTCCTCCACAACTCAGTCTTAACTCAGCGACAAGACGTATCTGCATAACTCGGCGATGTCTGGAACAGCGACGATTCTCACTCATGTAGTCGTCAAGATTCCTGGTCCTCATAGATGATGCATCTGTGCTGGGAGCTGCTCAGCAATGTACGACAACTAACGGATGCTCGAAAAGCACGTGCACGTGGAACTCAGGAACTCGGGTTTTCCACAAACTACACGCTAAAGACAGTCCGACTCACTCTGCTCAGGCCATGCACGAATTGTCATTGCATGGGTTGGGTGAATCCTCGAAAGACAGAAGAGAAAGTCACACCCTGCACCTCTGTCAAGGCTCAACTCAAAATTCGTTTTTTCGGATGCACAACTCTCACAATGTCAAATTACTCATTTGTATTGAGTACTGTTGATCACAGTGTCCCACCTCAGGTCCACCGTACTACTCGACTGCACACCGCACAACTCCGGAGTGCATGAAAGACAACATTTTGCAACCACGTGCATTGGATGCCTGTATATGCTTAGTGCATCAATAGTGCATCACTGCGATCACTGCCACTGCCGCGCCGGCACATCGGATCGATTGGCGACTGTCCTGATCCGGTCGGAGAGACCATAATGTTCTGTAGCTACTTAAGTTTGGAGTAAGTGGGAAATACAGGGCGACATTCGGCTGTGTTCTGTAGGGACTGTATATTTATTAAGGATTCTAAAATACAAATTCATCGCACGTGCTCTCATATCTCGCCATTGCTCGTTGTTGTCGTTACACATAAAACCGTCTCAACCAAATACACAACACTCATCCAGCATATCTCAGCCTTTGAAGAGAACCACCTATTGTCTTTGAGACACCATGAATAGCTAGCTCCTCATCCAGTACATCTCACCCTTTGAAGAGAACATCCTACTGTCTTTGAGACACCTTGAATAGCTAGCTCCTCATCCAGCATATCTCAGCCTTTGAAGAGAACAACCTACTGTCTTTGAGACACCTTGAATAGCAAGCTCCTCATCCAGCATATCTCAGCCTTTGAAGAGAACATCCTACTGTCTTTGAGACACCATGAATAGCTAGCTCCTCATCCAGCATATCTCACCCTTTGAAGAGAACAACCTATTGTCTTTGAGACACCATGAATAGCTAGCTCCTCATCCAGTACATCTCACCCTTTGAAGAGAACATCCTACTGTCTTTGAGACACCTTGAATAGCTAGCTCCTCATCCAGCATATCTCACCCTTTGAAGAGAACAACCTATTGTCTTTGAGACACCTTGAATAGCAAGATCCTCATCCAGTACATCTCACCCTTTGAAGAGAACATCCTACTGTCTTTGAGACACCTTGAATAGCTAGCTCCTCATCCAGCATATCTCACCCTTTGAAGAGAACATCCTACTGTCTTTGATACACCTTCAATAGCTAGCTCCTCATCCAGTACATCTCACCCTTTGGAGAGAACAACCTATTGTCTTTGAGACAACCTGAATAGGGAGCTCCACATCCATTGCATCTCGGCCTTCGAAGAGAACATCCTACTGTCTTTGAGACGCCTTGAATAGCTAGATCCTCATCCAGTACATTTCATTCTTTCATGAGAAAATCCTACTGTCTTTGATACACCTTGAATAGCAGGCTCTTCATTCAGTACATCTCATCCTTTGAAGAGGACAACCTATTGTTTTTGAGACGCCTTGAATAGCTAGCTCCTCATCCAGTACATTTCATTCTTTCATGAGAACATCCTACTGTCTTTGATACACCTTGAATAGCTAGCTCCTCATCCAGCACATCTCACCCTTTGAAGAGAACATCCTACTGTCGTTAAGACACCATGAATAGCTAGCTCCTCATCCAGCATATCTCATCCTTTGAAGAGAACAACCTACTGTCTTTGAGACACCATGAATAGCTAGCTCCTTATCCAGTACACCTCACCCTTTGAAGAGAGCATCCTACTGTCTTTGATACACCGAATAGCAAGCTCCTCATCCAGTACATCTCACCCTTTGAAGAGGACATCCTACTCTCTTTGAGACACCTTGAATAGCTGGCTCCTCATCCAGTACATCTCACCTTTTGAAGAGAACATCCTACTGTCTTTGAGACACCTTGAATAGCAAGCTCCTCATCCAGTACATCTCACCCTTTGAAGAGAACATCCTACTGTCTTTGAGACACCTTGAATAGCTAGCTCCTCATCCAGCATATCTCAGCCTTTGAAGAGAACAACCTATTGTCTTTGAGACACCATGAATAGCTAGCTCCTCATCCAGTACATCTCACCCTTTGAAGAGAACAACCTACTGTCTTTGATACACCTTGAATAGCTAGCTCCTCATCCAGCATATCTCACCCTTTGAAGAGAACAACCTATTGTCTTTGAGACACCTTGAATAGCAAGCTCCTCATCCAGTACATCTCACCCTTTGAAGAGAACATCCTACTGTCTTTGAGACACCTTGAATAGCTAGCTCCTCATCCAGCATATCTCACCCTTTGAAAAGAACAACCTATTGTCTTTGAGACACCTTGAATAGCAAGCTCCTCATCCAGTACATCTCACACTTTGAAGAGAACAACCTATTGTCTTTGAGACACCTTGAATAGCTAGCTCCTCATCCAGCACATCTCACCCTTTGAAGAGAACAACCTATTGTCTTTGAGACACCTTGAATAGCAAGCTCCTCATCCAGTACATCTCACCCTTTGAAGAGAACAACCTATTGTCTTTGAGACACCTTGAATAGCTAGCTCCTCATCCAGCACATCTCACCCTTTGAAGAGAACAACCTATTGTCTTTGAGACAACTTGAATAGCAAGATCCTCATCCAGTACATCTCACCCTTTGAAGAGAACAAGCTATTGTCTTTGAGACACCTTGAATAGCAAGCTCCTCATCCAGTACATCTCACCCTTTGAAGAGAACAACCTAGTGTCTTTGATACACCTTAAATAGCTAGCTCCTCATCCAGCATATCTCACCCTTTGAAGAGAACATCCTACTGTCTTTGAGACACCATGAATAGCTAGCTCCTCATCCAGTACATCTCACCCTTTGAAGAGAACATCCTACTGTCTTTGATACACCTTGAATAGCTAGCTCCTCATCCAGCATATCTCACCCTTTGAAGAGAACATCCTACTGTCTTTGAGACACCTTGAATAGCTAGCTCCTCATCCAGCATATCTCACCCTTTGAAGAGAACAACCTACTATCTTTGAGACACCATGAATAGCTAGCTCCTCATCCAGTACATCTCACCCTTTGAAGAGAACAACCTATTGTCTTTGATACACCTTGAATAGCTAGCTCCTCATCCAGCATATCTCACCCTTTGAAGAGAACAACCTACTATCTTTGAGACACCATGAATAGCTAGCTCCTCATCCAGTACATCTCACCCTTTGAAGAGAACAACCTATTGTCTTTGATACACCTTGAATAGCTAGCTCCTCATCCAGCAAATCTCAGCCTTTGAAGAGAACATCCTACTGTCTTTAAGACACCTTGAATAGCTAGCTCCTCATTCAGCTTATCTCACCCTTTGAAGAGAACAACCTACTGTCTTTGATACACCTTGAATAGCTAGCTCCTCATCCAGCATATCTCACCCTTTGAAGAGAACAACCTATTGTCTTTGAGACACCTTGAATAGCAAGCTCCTCATCCAGTACATCTCACCCTTTGAAGAGAACATCCTACTGTCTTTGAGACACCTTGAATAGCTAGCTCCTCATCCAGTACATCTCACCCTTTGAAGAGAACATCCTACTGTCTTTGAGACACCTTGAATAGCTAGCTCCTCATCCAGCATATCTCACCCTTTGAAGAGAACAACCTATTGTCTTTGAGACACCTTGAATAGCAAGCTCCTCATCCAGTACATCTCACCCTTTGAAGAGAGCAAGCTATTGTCTTTGAGACACCTTGAATAGCAAGCTCCTCATCCAGTACATCTCACCCTTTGAAGAGAACATCCTACTGTCATTGAGACACCATGAATAGCTAGCTCCTCATCCAGTACATCTCACCCTTTGAAGAGAACAACCTACTCTCTTTGATACACCTTGAATAGCAAGATCCTCATCCAGTACATCTCACCCTTTGAAGAGAACATCCTACTGTCTTTGAGACAGCTTGAATAGCAAGATCCTCATCCAGTACATCTCACCCTTTGAAGAGAACATCCTACTGTCTTTGAGACACCATGAATAGCTAGCTCCTCATCCAGCATATCTCACCCTTTGAAGAGAACATCCTATTGTCTTTGAGACACCTTGAAAAGCAAGCTCCTCATCCAGTACATCTCACCCTTTGAAGAGAACATCCTATTGTCTTTGAGACACCTTGAATAGCTAGCTCCTCATCCAGTACATCTCACCCTTTGAAGAGAACAACCTATTGTCTTTGAGACACCTTGAATAGCAAGATCCTCATCCAGTACATCTCACCCTTTGAAGAGAACATCCTACTGTCTTTGAGACACCTTGAATAGCTAGCTCCTCATCCAGCATATCTCACCCTTTGAAGAAAACAACCTATTGTCTTTGAGACACCTTGAATAGCAAGCTCCTCATCCAGTACATCTCACCCTTTGAAGAGAACATCCTACTGTCTTTGATACACCTTGAATAGCTAGCTCCTCATCCAGCATATCTCACCCTTTGAAGAGAACATCCTACTGTCTTTGAGACACCTTGAATAGCTAGCTCCTCATCCAGCATATCTCACCTTTTGAAGAGAACATCCTACTGTCTTTGAGACACCTTGAATAGCTAGCTCCTCATCCAGTACATCTCACCCTTTGAAGAGAACATCCTACTGTCTTTGAGACACCATGAATAGCAAGCTCCTCATCCAGCATATCTCAGCCTTTGAAGAGAACATCCTACTCTCTTTGAGACACCATGAATAGCTAGCTCCTCATCCAGCATATCTCACCCTTTGAAGAGAACAACCTATTGTCTTTGAGACACCTTGAATAGCAAGATCCTCATCCAGCACATATCACCCTTTGAAGAGAACAACCTACTGTCTTTGATACACCGAATAGCAAGATCCTCATCCAGTACATCTCACCCTTTGAAGAGGACATCCTACTGTCTTTGAGACACCTTGAATAGCTAGCTCCTCATCCAGTACATCTCACCTTTTGAAGAGAACATCCTACTGTCTTTGAGACACCTTGAATAGCTAGCTCCTCATCCAGTACATCTCACCTTTTGAAGAGAACATCCTACTGTCTTTGAGACACCTTGAATAGCTAGCTCCTCATCCAGCATATCTCAGCCTTTGAAGAGAACCACCTATTGTCTTTGAGACACCATGAATAGCTAGCTCCTCATCCAGTACATCTCACCCTTTGAAGAGAACATCCTACTGTCTTTGAGACACCTTGAATAGCTAGCTCCTCATCCAGCATATCTCAGCCTTTGAAGAGAACAACCTACTGTCTTTGAGACACCTTGAAATGCAAGCTCCTCATCCAGCATATCTCAGCCTTTGAAGAGAACATCCTACTGTCTTTGAGACACCATGAATAGCTAGCTCCTCATCCAGCATATCTCACCCTTTGAAGAGAACAACCTATTGTCTTTGAGACACCTTGAATAGCAAGATCCTCATCCAGTACATCTCACCCTTTGAAGAGAACATCCTACTGTCTTTGAGACACTTTGAATAGCTAGCTCCTCATCCAGCATATCTCACCCTTTGAAGAGAACATCCTACTGTCTTTGATACACCTTCAATAGCTAGCTCCTCATCCAGTACATCTCACCCTTTGGAGAGAACAACCTATTGTCTTTGAGACAACCTGAATAGGGAGCTCCACATCCATTGCATCTCGGCCTTCGAAGAGAACATCCTACTGTCTTTGAGACGCCTTGAATAGCTAGATCCTCATCCAGTACATTTCATTCTTTCATGAGAAAATCCTACTGTCTTTGATACACCTTGAATAGCAGGCTCTTCATTCAGTACATCTCATCCTTTGAAGAGGACAACCTTTTGTTTTTGAGACGCCTTGAATAGCTAGCTCCTCATCCAGTACATTTCATTCTTTCATGAGAACATCCTACTGTCTTTGATACACCTTCAATAGCTAGCTCCTCATCCAGTACATCTCACCCTTTGAAGAGAACATCCTACTGTCTTTGTGACACCTTAAATAGCTAGCTCCTCATCCAGGACATCTCACCCTTTGAAGAGAACATCCTACTGTCTTTAAGACACCATGAATAGCTAGCTCCTCATCCAGCATATCTCATCCTTTGAAGAGAACAACCTACTGTCATTGAGACACCATGAATAGCTAGCTCCTCCTCCAGTACATCTCACCTTTTGAAGAGAACAACCTATTGTCTTTGAGACACCTTGAATAGCTAGCTCCTTATCCAGTACACCTCACCCTTTGAAGAGAGCATCCTACTGTCTTTGATACACCGAATAGCAAGCTCCTCATCCAGTACATTTCACCCTTTGAAGAGGACATCCTACTGTCTTTGAGACACCTTGAATAGCTGGCTCCTCATCCAGTACATCTCACCTTTTGAAGAGAACATCCTACTGTCTTTGAGACACCTTGAATAGCAAGCTCCTCATCCAGTACATCTCACCCTTTGAAGAGAACATCCTACTGTCTTTGAGACACCTTGAATAGCTAGCTCCTCATCCAGCATATCTCAGCCTTTGAAGAGAACAACCTATTGTCTTTGAGACACCATGAATAGCTAGCTCCTCATCCAGTACATCTCACCCTTTGAAGAGAACATCCTACTGTCTTTGAGACACCTTGAATAGCTAGCTCCTCATCCAGCATATCTCAGCCTTTGAAGAGAACAACCTACTGTCTTTGATACACCTTGAATAGCTAGCTCCTCATCCAGCATATCTCACCCTTTGAAGAGAACAACCTATTGTCTTTGAGACACCTTGAATAGCAAGCTCCTCATCCAGTACATCTCACCCTTTGAAGAGAACATCCTACTCTCTTTGAGACACCTTGAATAGCTAGCTCCTCATCCTGCATATCTCACCCTTTGAAGAGAACAACCTATTGTCTTTGAGACACCTTGAATAGCTAGCTCCTCATCCAGCACATCTCACCCTTTGAAGAGAACAACCTATTGTCTTTGAGACACCTTGAATAGCAAGCTCCTCATCCAGTACATCTCACCCTTTGAAGAGAACAACCTATTGTCTTTGAGACACCTTGAATAGCAAGCTCCTCATCCGGTACATCTCACCCTTTGAAGAGAACAACCTATTGTCTTTGAGACACCTTGAATAGCTAGCTCCTCATCCAGCACATCTCACCCTTTGAAGAGAACAACCTATTGTCTTTGAGACACCTTGAATAGCTAGCTCCTCATCCAGCACATCTCACCCTTTGAAGAGAACAAGCTATTGTCTTTGAGACACCTTGAACAGCAAGCTCCTCATCCAGTACATCTCACCCTTTGAAGAGAACAACCTATTGTCTTTGATACACCTTGAATAGCTAGCTCCTCATCCAGCATATCTCACCCTTTGAAGAGAACATCCTACTGTCTTTGAGACACCTTGAATAGCTAGCTCCTCATCCAGTACATCTCACCCTTTTAAGAGAACATCCTACTGTCTTTGAGACACCTTGAATAGCTAGCTCCTCATTCAACATATCTCACCCTTTGAAGAGAACAACCTATTGTCTTTGAGACACCTTGAATAGCAAGCTCCTCATCCAGTACATCTCACTCTTTGAAGAGAACATCCTACTGTCTTTGAGACACCTTGAATAGCTAGCTGCTCATCCAGCATATCTCACCCTTTGAAGAGAACAACCTACTATCTTTGAGACACCATGAATAGCTAGCTCCTCATCCAGTACATCTCACCCTTTGAAGAGAACAACCTATTGTCTTTGATACACCTTGAATAGCTAGCTCCTCATCCAGCATATCTCACCCTTTGAAGAGAACAACCTACTATCTTTGAGACACCATGAATAGCTAGCTCCTCATCCAGCATATCTCAGCCTTTGAAGAGAACATCCTACTGTCTTTAAGACACCCTGAATAGCTAGCTCCTCATCCAGCATATCTCACCCTTTGAAGAGAACAACCTACTGTCTTTGATACACCTTGAATAGCTAGCTCCTCATCCAGCATATCTCACCCTTTGAAGAGAACAACCTATTGTCTTTGAGACACCTTGAATAGCAAGCTCCTCATCCAGTACATCTCACCCTTTGAAGAGAACATCCTACCGTCTTTGAGACACCTTGAATAGCTAGCTCCTCATCCAGTACATCTCACCCTTTGAAGAGAACATCCTACTGTCTTTGAGACACCTTGAATAGCTAGCTCCTCATCCAGCATATCTCACCCTTTGAAGAGAACAACCTATTGTCTTTGAGACACCTTGAATAGCTAGCTCCTCATCCAGCACATCTCACCCTTTGAAGAGAACAACCTATTGTCTTTGAGACACCTTGAATAGCAAGATCCTCATCCAGTACATCTCACCCTTTGAAGAGAACAACCTATTGTCTTTGAGACACCTTGAATAGCAAGCTCCTCATCCAGTACATCTCACCCTTTGAAGAGAACATCCTACTGTCTTTGAGACACCATGAATAGCTAGCTCCTCATCCAGTACATCTCACCCTTTGAAGAGAACAACCTACTCTCTTTGATACACCTTGAATAGCAAGATCCTCATCCAGTACATCTCACCCTTTGAAGAGAACATCCTACTGTCTTTGAGACACCTTGAATAGCAAGATCCTCATCCAGTACATCTCACCCTTTGAAGAGAACATCCTACTGTCTTTGAGACACCTTGAATAGCAAGATCCTCATCCAGTACATCTCACCCTTTGAATAGAACAACCTATTGTCTTTGAGACACCTTGAATAGCATGCTCCTCATCCAGTACATCTCACCCTTTGAAGAGAACATCCTATTGTCTTTGAGACACCTTGAATAGCTAGCTCCTCATCCAGTACATCTCACCCTTTGAAGAGAACAACCTATTGTCTTTGAGACACCTTGAATAGCAAGCTCCTCATCCAGCATATCTCAGCCTTTGAAGAGAACATCCTACTGTCTTTAAGACACCTTGAATAGCAAGATCCTCATCCAGTACATCTCGCCCTTTGAAGAGAACATCCTACTGTCTTTGAGACACCTTGAATAGCAAGATCCTCATCCAGTACATCTCACCCTTTGAAGAGAACATCCTACTGTCTTTGAGACACCTTGAATAGCTAGCTCCTCATCCAGTACATCTCACCCTTTGAAGAGAACATCCTACTGTCTTTGAGACACCTTGAATAGCAAGATCCTCATCTAGTACATCTCGCCCTTTGAAGAGAACATCCTACTGTCTTTGAGACACCTTGAATAGCAAGATCCTCATCCAGTACATCTCACCCTTTGAAGAGAACATCCTACTGTCTTTGAGACACCTTGAATAGCTAGCTCCTCATCCAGGACATCTCACCCTTTGAAGAGAACATCCTATTGTCTTTGAGACACCTTGAATAGCTAGCTCCTCATCCAGTACATTTCACCCTTTGAAGAGAACAACCTATTGTCTTTGAGACACCTTGAATAACTAGCTCCTCATCCAGTACATCTCACCCTTTGAAGAGAACATCCTAGTGTCTTTGATACATCTTGAATAACTAGCTCCTCATCCAGTACATCTCACCCTTTGAAGAGAACAACCTATTGTCTTTGAAACACCTTGAATAGCTAGCTCCTCATCCAGTACATCTCACCCTTTGAAGAGAACATCCTATTGTCTTTGAGACACCTTGAATAGCTAGCTCCTCATCCAGTACATCTCACCCTTTGAAGAGAACAACCTATTGTCTTTGAGACACCTTGAATAGCAAGATCCTCATCCAGTACATCTCACCCTTTGAAGAGAACATCCTACTGTCTTTGAGACACCTTGAATAGCAAGATCCTCATCCAGCATATCTCACCCTTTGAAGAGAACATCCTACTGTCTTTGAGACACCTTGAATAGCAAGATCCTCATCCAGTACATCTCACCCTTTGAAGAGAACAACCTACTGTCTTTGAGACACCTTGAATAGCTAGCTCCTCATCCAGCATATCTCACCCTTTGAAGAGAACATCCTACTGTCTTTGAGACACCTTGAATAGCTAGCTCCTCATCCAGCATATCTCACCCTTTGAAGAATACAACCTATTGTCTTTGAGACACCTTGAATAGCTAGCTCCTCATCCAGCATATCTCACCCTTTGAAGAGAACATCCTACTGTCTTTGAGAAACCTTGAATAGCAAGCTCCTCATCCAGTACATCTCACCCTTTGAAGAGAACATCCTAATATTATGTACAGTGCTTAGAAAATGTATGCACCATTATTTTAGCACTTTAAATCAAATAAATTATTATTATTATTATTATTACTGTCTTTGAGACACCTTGAATAGCTAGCTCCTCATCCAGCATATCTCACCCTTTGAAGAGAACAACCTATTGTCTTTGAGACACCTTGAATAGCAAGCTCCTCATCCAGTACATCTCACCCTTTGAAGAGAACATCCTACTGTCTTTGATACACCTTGAATAGCTAGCTCCTCATCCAGCATATCTCACCCTTTGAAGAGAACATCCTACTGTCTTTGAGACACCTTGAATAGCTAGCTCCTCATCCAGCATATCTCACCCTTTGAAGAGAACAACCTACTGTCTTTGAGACACCATGAATAGCTAGCTCCTCATCCAGTACATCTCACCCTTTGAAGAGAACAACCTATTGTCTTTGATACACCTTGAATAGCTAGCTCCTCATCCAGCATATCTCACCCTTTGAAGAGAACAACCTACTATCTTTGAGACACCATGAATAGGTAGCTCCTCATCCAGTACATCTCACCCTTTGAAGAGAACAACCTATTGTCTTTGAGACACCATGAATAGCTAGCTCCTCATCCAGTACATCTCACCCTTTGAAGAGAACATCCTATTGTCTTTGAGACACCTTGAATAGCTAGCTCCTCATCCAGTACATCTCACCCTTTGAAGAGAACAACCTATTGTCTTTGAGACACCTTGAACAGCAAGCTCCTCATCCAGTACATCTCACCCTTTGAAGAGAACAACCTATTGTCTTTGATACACCTTGAATAGCTAGCTCCTCATCCAGCATATCTCACCCTTTGAAGAGAACATCCTACTGTCTTTGAGACACCTTGAATAGCTAGCTCCTCATCCAGTACATCTTACCCTTTGAAGAGAACATCCTACTGTCTTTGAGACACCTTGAATAGCTAGCTCCTCATTCAACATATCTCACCCTTTGAAGAGAACAACCTATTGTCTTTGAGACACCTTGAATAGCAAGCTCCTCATCCAGTACATCTCACTCTTTGAAGAGAACATCCTACTGTCTTTGAGACACCTTGAATAGCTAGCTGCTCATCCAGCATATCTCACCCTTTGAAGAGAACAACCTACTATCTTTGAAACACCATGAATAGCTAGCTCCTCATCCAGTACATCTCACCCTTTGAAGAGAACAACCTATTGTCTTTGATACACCTTGAATAGCTAGCTCCTCATCCAGCATATCTCACCCTTTGAAGAGAACAACCTACTATCTTTGAGACACCATGAATAGCTAGCTCCTCATCCAGTACATCTCACCCTTTGAAGAGAACAACCTATTGTCTTTGATACACCTTGAGTAGCAAGCTCCTCATCCAGCATATCTCAGCCTTTGAAGAGAACATCCTACTGTCTTTAAGACACCCTGAATAGCTAGCTCCTCATCCAGCATATCTCACCCTTTGAAGAGAACAACCTACTGTCTTTGATACACCTTGAATAGCTAGCTCCTCATCCAGCATATCTCACCCTTTGAAGAGAACAACCTATTGTCTTTGAGACACTGTTCTGTAGCTACTTAAGTTTGGAGTAAGTGGGAAATACAGGGCGACATTCGGCTGTGTTCTGTAGGGACTGTATATTTATTATGGATTCTAAAATACAAATTCATCGCACGTGCTCTCATATCTCGCCATTGCTCGTTGTTGTCGTTACACATAAACCGTCTCAACCAAATACACAACACTCCCCCCTGAAAATCGAGGAGGCGAGATTTTCAATAACACAATGAACCTAACCCGCCGTAAGGCTTAATTCTGAGAAATGTATGCTGAACACAATAGCTCCAAAATGCAAGACCTAGCATACATAAGTAAACAACTACACCTAATTCTATACCCTATAGAATATACCGTCAAATAACTCAAATACACATAGACAAATCTAATGCTAAGAGTATTCCCCCCATTTACCAACCTGGGAAATGTAAATTACAACCTTCTGGTAAGAAACTCTGATGATGATATACCTAGTAATAGTAATAATAGTATACTAATACATGTAATCAAAATGTTAAGAATTTTGACCCCTTGATAGAGATTTGGCAATCAGTTGACATGCATGTATCTGACAACTACGACTGAGTAACCAAAACTCAACTCCAATTCTTGTATGTCACTCTGGATTAAATGTCTATTCTGCGGGTTCCAACAAACGCAACTTCTGAATAGGCCTTCTCATCAATCCTCTCTTGGTTTTCACTGTGACTGACCTAACCAACCCGTCTCTTCCTGGGTGTGTGGCCATCACACGTCCTAGTGCCCAATCTAGTTTTCTGATGTTGTCCTCCGCCACTAGAACGATGTCTCCCTCTTGCAGATTATCTCGTATCTCTGTCCATTTTGAACGGCGCTGTAATTCCACAAGGTATTCACTTGTCCACCTTTTCCAAAACTGTTTGGATATCCTCTGTTGATAGGCCCATCTCCTTTCAAGTGACAACTCTGGCTTGTATACAGATGGCAGCAACTGCAGATTTCTTCCTATGATCAAGTGACCAGGGGTTAATGGAAGAGGATCCTCCTTGTCAGCCGAGATATCCGATAAGGGTCGAGAATTGATTTGAGCTTCTGCATCAGTGAGCACGGTCTGAAGCTCGGTAAATGTCAGGCTGGCCTTTCTGAGAATCTTTGAGAGAGCTCGTTTTACACTTCCAACAAGTCGTTCATAAAATCCTCCATGCCATGGAGCCCTAGGAGTTATGAACTTCCACTCGATTCCTTCCAGTCTGAGTTTATCCTTGATTCTCGCATTGTTGTGGAACAAACGGTAAAGCAATGAAGCTGCACTCTCAAATGTTTTTGCATTATCGGAGTAGATGGTACAACACTTTCCACGCCGATTCATCATTCGTCTCAATGCTTGTAGGAACTCCTCTGTTGTCAAATTTGCTGTCAGCTCTAAATGCACTGCCCTGGTGGCCATACATGTGAATATGAGGATGTAAGCCTTGTTGCTTCCAGCTCCATGTTTTCCACTGACATGTACTTCTCTAACATAGAGTGGTCCAGCATAGTTCACTCCAATGTTGGTAAATGGTGGCGATATATTAACCCTTTCCTCTGGCAACGGCGCCATTTTCTGCTCTAATTTTCTGGCACTTCTACATTTCTTACATGGTAGGACTCTGCGAACTTCCTGCCGGCCACATACTAACCAGTATTTGCTTCTCAAGTTAGACAAGGTTTGAACAACTCCTGTGTGTCCAAAGATGATGTGATAGTGGATTATCAACATTTCCACAAATCTATTGTGATTAGGCAATATGATGGGGTTTTTAAGCTCATCTGGCAGTAGTGCTTTGTGTAGTCTCCCCCCAACACGGAGTAACTTCAGTTTCTCATCCCATATCGGATCAAGCTGTTTCAAGCGGCTATTTGCAGGAATCGAAAGATTATTCTGTACTGCATGAATTTCCACTGAAAATGCTTGTTCTTGAGCCCAACGTAACCAATACAACTCCTCTTCTCTTTGATCAGTGAGAGTCAAGATTGCATTTTCTTCTCGAACATGTTGCCCATCTCCTGTCCTCACTCGGTACTTTAAGCTTCGGACTCTATTCATCACTCTCAGAAACTTGTGGTAACTCTCATATTTCTCCACTAGTTTCAGCTGCTCACTTTTGGTTTGGTCAGTTGTTTTCTCTTTGACTTGCAGTGCTGAGAAAGTCTTGGGTTTTTTCTTCTGTTCAGCCAATTCCAGTTCAGCTGTGTCAATTCGCTGTTTTGGCCAACTTTCTTCTTCTTTTCTTAGGAAGTCTGGCCCTTCCCACCAGAGTTGCGAGTTAACTAAGCTTTCAGCAGAACATCCTCTCGAGCATAGATCAGCGGGGTTAATTTTCCCTGGCAAATGACTCCACTTCCTAGGTGGTACTAGATTCTGTATCTCACTCACGCGATTGGCAACGAACGTCTGCCAAGTGTAGGCAGGTTTGCTAATCCAGGCAAGTACTACTTGTGAGTCAGTCCAGCAGTGTACATCCTCTATTTCCAACTTGATTTCACGTTGAACGTAGTTTACCAAGCGTGCTGTGATTAGCGCAGCCATGAGCTCTAGCTCTGGTAAGCTTCTCTTCTTTCCAAGTGGTGACACTCTAGTTTTAGAGCACAGTACAGCTGTGTGCACTCTCCCTGTTGGCAAGTCCTCAACCCTGACGTAAACTACTCCTCCATATGCTGCTACACACGCATCACCGAAACCATGCAGTGTGAATCTAGGTTGAGTGAAGCTCTCAGGAACTATACATCGCTGGACCTTTATCTGATCCAGATCAGAAACTTGCTCCTTCCAACGTACCCAGTTCTGATTAAGTTCATCAGATAACTTCTCATCCCAGTCAGTACGATCCATCCAGGACTGTTGGAATAGCCGCTTGGCTACCAAAGTGAACGGTGCTAACAAACCCATCGGGTCGTAAATTCGATGAAGTTGTTGTAACACAGTCCTACGAGTTTCACAGGGTACATTTTCCATCCTCTCGCAAAAGGAAAACATTAGTACGTCCTCTTTAGGAATGTACTTGATCCCCAACGTTTTTGTAGTAAATTGTTCCTCAGTGACGACTACTATACCACAGGCAAGATCTGACTCCTCTAATCCAGCCAAAGCTTCTGGTTTGTTGGACACAAATTTCCTGAGTGGGAATCCTCCAGATTTCAAGACTGTTTTCATGTCTACTGCTAAGCTTGCTGCTGCTGTGGTATTGTCTTCTCCAGACAGTACATCATCCACGAAAATATTTTCTGTTATTTCCTCAGTAGCCTTTGGGTATTCCTTTGTCTGTGTGAGTGCATGGTCCACTACAGTTTTGATACTCGAAAATGGAGATGATTTCAGACCAAATGTTACTGTTTTCAGCCTGTAAACATCAGGTCTTTTACTAGTGTCCATGTCACGCCATAAGAATCTCTGTAGATCTTGATCTCCAGTTTGCATGCCGATTTGAAGAAACATTTTCTCTATATCTGCTACAAGCGCTACTTTATGTTTTCTGAAACGCAAAAGTATGGCAAGTGGGTCGGGCTGCAGTGCTGGTCCACTCAACAATGTGTCATTTAGTGACACCCCCTCTGGTCCTTTGGCGGAGCCGTCAAACACAACACGCACCTTTGTGGTTGATTTATCCATTCTAACAACAGGGTGATGAGGCAAGTACCATATTGCTTGCGCTTGTTTCTCCAATTCCTCAACTTTCTCGGCACGCCCTTTATCAACTAACTCTTGGATCTGTTCTTGGTAGGCCTTTCCCAAGTCTGGGTCCCTCTGTAATCTTCTTTCCAACCCCTCGAGACGTTTCTCTGCTAAGGTTCGATTTGATTCTAAAGACTTGTCCTTCCAGTCCGGATGGCGAATCAAACCTGTGACGTAATGACCATCTACGAGTTTGGTATTATCAAGATGCTGCTGCAATGCATCAGTCTCCAATTCTGTGGCTTGGTGCTTGACCTCATTAGGTAATATTCCCAAGTGTTCTAGGTCCCAATGTCTGGCTGCAAAGTCAGTTTCATTCTCCAAGGAAACTCTATGACACGTGTTTACCATACCAATCTTTCCATGTCGTTGGTTTGGCTCCTCTACTGGGCAGATACCTGAAAGTACCCATCCAAAATGACTCTTTGTGGCAGTTGGCATTCCTGGTGGTCCAGTTTTTCTAACAGGCAGTAAGATGTTTGTGGTATCCTCTAGCCCCAACATAACATCAATTTCAGCCGATTCACGGGGGTATGTGTCTGCTATCTGCAATCCCTGTAAGTGTTGCAGCTTTGACAAATCTACTCTCACGCAGTTGAGGTCCATGCTAGGCTGATGAACTGTGTAGGCCTCTATCTCAAATTCCTCACCTTTCCAATTAGGAATAGCGCTTGATAGATGAAACTTAACTCTCTCTGTTTTCAATCTCATCTGGTTACCACCGGCTAGTGAAAATTCTGCCTCAACCTTGGGTCCTCGCAAGTCCAGTTTTCTTGCCATCTTGTTACTTATGAATGATACACCGCTGCCTGTATCAAATAAGATTCTCGCTACTGAAATTGCTCCTCGTGATTCGATTCTTGCTAGAGTGGATTGCATCAATATCTCCTTTGGACCTGTAATGGCCTTGACAAGTCCTACACTCTTGGGAAATTCCGTTTTTTGACGTAGACCTTGTACTTGCTCTTCTTCCGGTAGCTCTGGCTCACGATCATAATGGATCAAGGTATGATGTTTCTTCCCACATCTCTGACAGTGTCTTGAATTACAGTCTTTGACATAATGCGAAGCAAAGCAGTTAAAACAAAGTTTTAAACTCTTGACCTTGTCTATGCGATCACTGACACTCATGGCTTTGAAGGTCTGGCACTGATAAAGTAGATGTGCTTCTTGGCATACAGGGCACTTGGGAGTTCGACTCTGCGTCTTCTGTTTTGATTGTCCAGCTTTAGGGTTACTTGTAGCATTGACATTCAATGCATATGCACTTGGCTTGCCATAACTAGTACTAGTATGTTTTTTCTCTGGTTTCTGTGAGTGTGAAGTACTACTACTTGTGGTTGGTCGCTTTCCCCCCTCCATTTCCGTCCTTCGGGTAACTTGCAGGGCGTCGAGTAGCCTTTCCAGTAAGTCGGGAAATTTCAGAGGCAAAGTCGACTTTGTTTTTGCCTTCAGCTTTTCGCCATCCCACTTTCGCAACAGTGTTTTGGGAATTTTGGGCCTGACCAATGCCGTGAAAATCCAACTTGTTTCGTCTAGTTCACATAGAGCCTCGGTTTTCTTTAAAATATAATTCCATGCTGACACAAGCTTATGGCAGAATGGCTCCATGTCTTTTAGTGCAAGGGAGCTCGGTGCCTCCATGTTGGCTATCTCGATTACAGCCTTCTGCACACAACTCTCAACGTCACCATACTTGCTTTCTAAAACTTGGAGGATGTCTTGGTAATCAGGATCTTTCATACCCGCTACTAACTTTCTACACTCGCCCTCTAGTAATGTAATGGTAAAGTGCGTCTTTTCCACCTCCGAATAACCTGGCTTCGCCAACTCCGCTTCTAACAGCTCTCGCCATTGATCGAAGAAATGCGGGTCGCCGCTAAATTTTGGTATGGGTAGCTCTCTCTTCTTCTTGGTCAAAGTTGACAAGATGGTTGTGAGCTGCTCTCCTGATATTCCATTGTTCATGGATTTAAAAGCCTCTGCTAAACCCTTTGTTAACACTTCAATGTTGCTCTGGCTACTATGATGGGATCCTTTGCCTTCACTCTCACTCCTCTCCTTTGTCGGCCTGAACCAGTCTTTCTCCAACCTCTGGATCTTGGCATCACAGTTGAAGTACCTCTCTCTATAGTCTTGCTCATCTTTATCTTCTCTTCTCCTCTGGTCGTCAGACATAGCGTTCAGCCTCTCCTCGTTATCTCTGTGATAATCCACTTGGTCTTGAGTATCTTGCAAGTCCATGTAGGCTGACTTCAACTGTTCTCTGGCAGACATGGCTGCCCTCACTTTAATCTCATTCTCGGGTGAACGGTCATCATCGTCTAATGCTGGAAGAACATCATCATAATATCGGAACAAGGATTTCTCCAACTTGGTGTATCTCTGCCGATTGATGCGCCTCCTTTCCAATAGGAATTCAAGCGTTGCTGGCTCAGCAGCCACACTTTTACCCTTAGTAGTCGCCATTACATGTATGTCAGTGATTTTAGGACAGATGAAGCAGTATTGATAATTTTTAAAACAATTATTACGTTAACGTAACCCACTTGAGAACTTAACCCTCACTATTTGTGACCTGGTAAAACTTTGAGACTTATAATAAATTGGTATACCGAGGAATGATAAACCTTGTAGTAATTACCATAAAAAGACCATTGCATATTGCACCAAAATCACTATCTACTCATGAAAACCACTGAGATTTGAACTGAATGGCAATCTCAAGACTCATATAAACACTTTGACTATAAAAGTACAATGTATAAACACACGATAACTCAACACTATACAAACATGGTCACCTCTTAAGTATTGTGACAGCGTCACTTTTTCTTAAGGTCAATAATTAGTCACAGTATTTACTATGATTATTCTATGAAATACAAATGTAGTAAGACCAAACTGTAACTCAAACACTCTTGAGAATCACTACCGGTAACCGTTTTAAATAAAATGCAACTCTAATCTACATGTAATCCATATTAAAATTGAATACCTGTATCATGTATGCCTCAACATGGCAGATGCCAGATTCAGTAAATACCAATAAACACAACGTGGCACTTATACTCTTGACACTCACTGAAAGAAACTCTTATGGCTCACACTCAACTCAGATTAGGCTGACTAAATCCTTACTTTTAGATTTATCAAACCGTTACCTGTTAAAGATTACCAAACATACACTCAGTAATACCTCTGTAAAATGCAAACTCAGTATTTGGCATAAATTTAACACATGGTAAGACAGGACACTTATACTGAAAGTGAAACAAGAAGTCAAAGACTTAAAACTCAGGGTAAGAAAGAATCACCTTTTTGGATTCATACGTGGTTGAACTCATACACACTGCAGTAAGTTTGACATCTTTTAGTCAAAGCATAAACTCATAATTCTAGGGGAAAGCTAGAAAACACTCAGATACGAATTTAGTCAAAGTACACGCAGATGTCCTCCACAACTCAGTCTTAACTCAGCGACAAGATGTATCTGCATAACTCGGCGATGTCTGGAACAGCGACGATTCTCACTCATGTAGTCGTCAAGATTCCTGGTCCTCATAGATGATGCATCTGTGCTGGGAGCTGCTCAGCAATGTACGACAACTAACGGATGCTCGAAAAGCATGTGCACGTGGAACTCAGGAACTCGGGTTTTCCACAAACTACACGCTAAAGACAGTCCGACTCACTCTGCTCAGGCCATGCACGAATTGTCATTGCATGGGTCACGGGTGAATCCTCGAAAGACAGAAGAGAAAGTCACACCCTGCACCTCTGTCAAGGCTCAACTCAAAATTCGTTTTTTCGGATGCACAACTCTCACAATGTCAAATTACTCATTTGTATTGAGTACTGTTGATCACAGTGTCCCACGTCAGGTCCACCGTACTACTCGACTGCACACCGCACAACTCCGGAGTGCATGAAAGACAACATTTTGCAACCACGTGCATTGGATGCCTGTATATGCTTAGTGCATCAATAGTGCATCACTGCGATCACTGCCACTGCCGCGCCGGCACATCGGATCGATTGGCGACTGTCCTGATCCGGTCGGAGAGACCATAATGTTCTGTAGCTACTTAAGTTTGGAGTAAGTGGGAAATACAGGGCGACATTCGGCTGTGTTCTGTAGGGACTGTATATTTATTATGGATTCTAAAATACAAATTCATCGCACGTGCTCTCATATCTCGCCATTGCTCGTTGTTGTCGTTACACATAAACCGTCTCAACCAAATACACAACAGACACCTTGAATAGCAAGCTCCTCATCCAGTACATCTCACCCTTTGAAGAGAACATCCTACCGTCTTTGAGACACCTTGAATAGCTAGCTCCTCATCCAGTACATCTCACCCTTTGAAGAGAACATCCTACTGTCTTTGAGACACCTTGAATAGCTAGCTCCTCATCCAGCATATCTCACCCTTTGAAGAGAACAACCTATTGTCTTTGAGACACCTTGAATAGCTAGCTCCTCATCCAGCACATCTCACCCTTTGAAGAGAACAACCTATTGTCTTTGAGACACCTTGAATAGCAAGATCCTCATCCAGTACATCTCACCCTTTGAAGAGAACAACCTATTGTCTTTGAGACACCTTGAATAGCAAGCTCCTCATCCAGTACATCTCACCCTTTGAAGAGAACATCCTACTGTCTTTGAGACACCATGAATAGCTAGCTCCTCATCCAGTACATCTCACCCTTTGAAGAGAACAACCTACTCTCTTTGATACACCTTGAATAGCAAGATCCTCATCCAGTACATCTCACCCTTTGAAGAGAACATCCTACTGTCTTTGAGACACCTTGAATAGCAAGATCCTCATCCAGTACATCTCACCCTTTGAAGAGAACATCCTACTGTCTTTGAGACACCTTGAATAGCAAGATCCTCATCCAGTACATCTCACCCTTTGAATAGAACAACCTATTGTCTTTGAGACACCTTGAATAGCAAGCTCCTCATCCAGTACATCTCACCCTTTGAAGAGAACATCCTATTGTCTTTGAGACACCTTGAATAGCTAGCTCCTCATCCAGTACATCTCACCCTTTGAAGAGAACATCCTACTGTCTTTGAGACACCTTGAATAGCAAGATCCTCATCCAGTACATCTCACCCTTTGAAGAGAACATCCTACTGTCTTTGAGACACCTTGAATAGCAAGATCCTCATCCAGTACATCTCACCCTTTGAAGAGAACATCCTATTGTCTTTGAGACACCTTGAATAGCAAGCTCCTCATCCAGTACATCTCACCCTTTGAAGAGAACATCCTATTGTCTTTGAGACACCTTGAATAGCTAGCTCCTCATCCAGTACATCTCACCCTTTGAAGAGAACAACCTATTGTCTTTGAGACACCTTGAATAGCAAGCTCCTCATCCAGTACATCTCACCCTTTGAAGAGAACATCCTATTGTCTTTGAGACACCTTGAATAGCTAGCTCCTCATCCAGTACATCTCACCCTTTGAAGAGAACAACCTATTGTCTTTGAGACACCTTGAATAGCAAGCTCCTCATCCAGCATATCTCAGCCTTTGAAGAGAACATCCTACTGTCTTTGAGACACCTTGAATAGCAAGATCCTCATCCAGTACATCTCGCCCTTTGAAGAGAACATCCTACTGTCTTTGAGACACCTTGAATAGCTAGCTCCTCATCCAGTACATCTCACCCTTTGAAGAGAACATCCTACTGTCTTTGAGACACCTTGAATAGCAAGATCCTCATCCAGTACATCTCGCCCTTTGAAGAGAACATCCTACTGTCTTTGAGACACCTTGAATAGCAAGATCCTCATCCAGTACATCTCACCCTTTGAAGAGAACATCCTACTGTCTTTGAGACACCTTGAATAGCTAGCTCCTCATCCAGGACATCTCACCCTTTGAAGAGAACATCCTATTGTCTTTGAGACACCTTGAATAGCTAGCTCCTCATCCAGTACATCTCACCCTTTGAAGAGAACAACCTATTGTCTTTGAGACACCTTGAATAACTAGCTCCTCATCCAGTACATCTCACCCTTTGAAGAGAACATCCTATTGTCTTTGATACACCTTGAATAGCTAGCTCCTCATCCAGTACATCTCACCCTTTGAAGAGAACATCCTACTGTCTTTGAGACACCTTGAATAGCAAGATCCTCATCCAGTACATCTCACCCTTTGAAGAGAACAACCTACTGTCTTTGAGACACCTTGAATAGCTAGCTCCTCATCCAGCATATCTCACCCTTTGAAGAGAACATCCTATTGTCTTTGAGACACCTTGAATAGCTAGCTCCTCATCCAGTACATCTCACCCTTTGAAGAGAACAACCTATTGTCTTTGAGACACCTTGAACAGCAAGCTCCTCATCCAGTACATCTCACCCTTTGAAGAGAACAACCTATTGTCTTTGATACACCTTGAATAGCTAGCTCCTCATCCAGCATATCTCACCCTTTGAAGAGAACATCCTACTGTCTTTGAGACACCTTGAATAGCTAGCTCCTCATCCAGTACATCTCACCCTTTGAAGAGAACATCCTACTGTCTTTGAGACACCTTGAATAGCTAGCTCCTCATTCAACATATCTCACCCTTTGAAGAGAACAACCTATTGTCTTTGAGACACCTTGAATAGCAAGCTCCTCATCCAGTACATCTCACTCTTTGAAGAGAACATCCTACTGTCTTTGAGACACCTTGAATAGCTAGCTGCTCATCCAGCATATCTCACCCTTTGAAGAGAACAACCTACTATCTTTGAAACACCATGAATAGCTAGCTCCTCATCCAGTACATCTCACCCTTTGAAGAGAACAACCTATTGTCTTTGATACACCTTGAATAGCTAGCTCCTCATCCAGCATATCTCACCCTTTGAAGAGAACAACCTACTATCTTTGAGACACCATGAATAGCTAGCTCCTCATCCAGTACATCTCACCCTTTGAAGAGAACAACCTACTGTCTTTGATACACCTTGAGTAGCAAGCTCCTCATCCAGCATATCTCAGCCTTTGAAGAGAACATCCTACTGTCTTTAAGACACCCTGAATAGCTAGCTCCTCATCCAGCATATCTCACCCTTTGAAGAGAACAACCTACTGTCTTTGATACACCTTGAATAGCTAGCTCCTCATCCAGCATATCTCACCCTTTGAAGAGAACAACCTATTGTCTTTGAGACACCTTGAATAGCAAGCTCCTCATCCAGTACATCTCACCCTTTGAAGAGAACATCCTACCGTCTTTGAGACACCTTGAATAGCTAGCTCCTCATCCAGTACATCTCACCCTTTGAAGAGAACATCCTACTGTCTTTGAGACACCTTGAATAGCTAGCTCCTCATCCAGCATATCTCACCCTTTGAAGAGAACAACCTATTGTCTTTGAGACACCTTGAATAGCTAGCTCCTCATCCAGCACATCTCACCCTTTGAAGAGAACAACCTATTGTCTTTGAGACACCTTGAATAGCAAGATCCTCATCCAGTACATCTCACCCTTTGAAGAGAACAACCTATTGTCTTTGAGACACCTTGAATAGCAAGCTCCTCATCCAGTACATCTCACCCTTTGAAGAGAACATCCTACTGTCTTTGAGACACCATGAATAGCTAGCTCCTCATCCAGTACATCTCACCCTTTGAAGAGAACAACCTACTCTCTTTGATACACCTTGAATAGCAAGATCCTCATCCAGTACATCTCACCCTTTGAAGAGAACATCCTACTGTCTTTGAGACACCTTGAATAGCAAGATCCTCATCCAGTACATCTCACCCTTTGAAGAGAACATCCTACTGTCTTTGAGACACCTTGAATAGCAAGATCCTCATCCAGTACATCTCACCCTTTGAATAGAACAACCTATTGTCTTTGAGACACCTTGAATAGCAAGCTCCTCATCCAGTACATCTCACCCTTTGAAGAGAACATCCTATTGTCTTTGAGACACCTTGAATAGCTAGCTCCTCATCCAGTACATCTCACCCTTTGAAGAGAACAACCTATTGTCTTTGAGACACCTTGAATAGCAAGCTCCTCATCCAGTACATCTCACCCTTTGAAGAGAACATCCTATTGTCTTTGAGACACCTTGAATAGCTAGCTCCTCATCCAGTACATCTCACCCTTTGAAGAGAACAACCTATTGTCTTTGAGACACCTTGAATAGCAAGCTCCTCATCCAGCATATCTCAGCCTTTGAAGAGAACATCCTACTGTCTTTGAGACACCTTGAATAGCAAGATCCTCATCCAGTACATCTCGCCCTTTGAAGAGAACATCCTACTGTCTTTGAGACACCTTGAATAGCTAGCTCCTCATGCAGTACATCTCACCCTTTGAAGAGAACATCCTACTGTCTTTGAGACACCTTGAATAGCAAGATCCTCATCCAGTACATCTCGCCCTTTGAAGAGAACATCCTACTGTCTTTGAGACACCTTGAATAGCAAGATCCTCATCCAGTACATCTCACCCTTTGAAGAGAACATCCTACTGTCTTTGAGACACCTTGAATAGCTAGCTCCTCATCCAGGACATCTCACCCTTTGAAGAGAACATCCTATTGTCTTTGAGACACCTTGAATAGCTAGCTCCTCATCCAGTACATCTCACCCTTTGAAGAGAACAACCTATTGTCTTTGAGACACCTTGAATAACTAGCTCCTCATCCAGTACATCTCACCCTTTGAAGAGAACATCCTATTGTCTTTGATACACCTTGAATAGCTAGCTCCTCATCCAGTACATCTCACTCTTTGAAGAGAACAACCTATTGTCTTTGAGACACCTTGAATAGCTAGCTCCTCATCCAGTACATCTCACCCTTTGAAGAGAACATCCTATTGTCTTTGAGACACCTTGAATAGCTAGCTCCTCATCCAGTACATCTCACCCTTTGAAGAGAACAACCTATTGTCTTTGAGACACCTTGAATAGCAAGATCCTCATCCAGTACATCTCACCCTTTGAAGAGAACAACCTACTGTCTTTGAGACACCTTGAATAGCTAGCTCCTCATCCAGCATATCTCACCCTTTGAAGAGAACATCCTACTGTCTTTGAGACACCTTGAATAGCTAGCTCCTCATCCAGCAAATCTCACCCTTTGAAGAGAACAACCTATTGTCTTTGAGAAACCTTGAATAGCAAGCTCCTCATCCAGTGCATCTCACCCTTTGAAGAGAACATCCTACTGTCTTTGAGACACCTTGAATAGCTAGCTCCTCATCCAGCATATCTCACCCTTTGAAGAGAACAACCTATTGTCTTTGAGACACCTTGAATAGCAAGCTCCTCATCCAGTACATCTCACCCTTTGAAGAGAACATCCTACTGTCTTTGATACACCTTGAATAGCTAGCTCCTCATCCAGCATATCTCACCCTTTGAAGAGAACATCCTACTGTCTTTGAGACACCTTGAATAGCTAGCTCCTCATCCAGCATATCTCACCCTTTGAAGAGAACAACCTACTGTCTTTGAGACACCATGAATAGCTAGCTCCTCATCCAGTACATCTCACCCTTTGAAGAGAACAACCTATTGTCTTTGATACACCTTGAATAGCTAGCTCCTCATCCAGCATATCTCACCCTTTGAAGAGAACAACCTACTATCTTTGAGACACCATGAATAGGTAGCTCCTCATCCAGTACATCTCACCCTTTGAAGAGAACAACCTATTGTCTTTGAGACACCATGAATAGCTAGCTCCTCATCCAGTACATCTCACCCTTTGAAGAGAACATCCTATTGTCTTTGAGACACCTTGAATAGCTAGCTCCTCATCCAGTACATCTCACCCTTTGAAGAGAACAACCTATTGTCTTTGAGACACCTTGAATAGCAAGATCCTCATCCAGTACATCTCACCCTTTGAAGAGAACAACCTACTGTCTTTGAGACACCTTGAATAGCTAGCTCCTCATCCAGCATATCTCACCCTTTGAAGAGAACATCCTACTGTCTTTGAGACACCTTGAATAGCTAGCTCCTCATCCAGCATATCTCACCCTTTGAAGAGAACAACCTATTGTCTTTGAGAAACCTTGAATAGCAAGCTCCTCATCCAGTGCATCTCACCCTTTGAAGAGAACATCCTACTGTCTTTGAGACACCTTGAATAGCTAGCTCCTCATCCAGCATATCTCACCCTTTGAAGAGAACAACCTATTGTCTTTGAGACACCTTGAATAGCAAGCTCCTCATCCAGTACATCTCACCCTTTGAAGAGAACATCCTACTGTCTTTGATACACCTTGAATAGCTAGCTCCTCATCCAGCATATCTCACCCTTTGAAGAGAACATCCTACTGTCTTTGAGACACCTTGAATAGCTAGCTGCTCATCCAGCATATCTCACCCTTTGAAGAGAACAACCTACTATCTTTGAAACACCATGAATAGCTAGCTCCTCATCCAGTACATCTCACCCTTTGAAGAGAACAACCTATTGTCTTTGATACACCTTGAATAGCTAGCTCCTCATCCAGCATATCTCACCCTTTGAGGAGAACAACCTACTATCTTTGAGACACCATGAATAGCTAGCTCCTCATCCAGTACATCTCACCCTTTGAAGAGAACAACCTATTGTCTTTGAGACACCATGAATAGCTAGCTCCTCATCCAGTACATCACACCCTATGAAGAGAACATCCTACTGTATTTGAGACACCATGAATAGCTAGCTCCTCATCCAGTACATCTCACCCTTTGAAGAGAACATCCTACCGCTTTGAGACACCATGAATAGCTAGCTCCTCATCCAGTACATCTCACCCGTTGAAGAGAACATCCTACTGTCTTTGAGACACCATGAATAGCTAGCTCCTCATCCAGTACATCTCACCCTTTGAAGAGAACATCCTACTGTCTTTGAGACACCATGAATAGCTAGCTCCTCATCCAGTACATCTCACCCTTTGAAGAGAACATCCTACTGTCTTTGAGACACCTTGAATAGCAAGATCCTCATCCAGTACATCTCACCCTTTGAAGAGAACAACCTATTGTCTTTGATACACCTTGAATAGCTAGCTCCTCATCCAGTACATCTCACCCTTTGAAGAGAACATCCTACTGTCTTTGAGACACCTTGAATAGCAAGATCCTCATCCAGTACATCTCACCCTTTGAAGAGAACAACCTATTGTCTTTGACACACCTTGAATAGCTAGCTCCTCATCCAGTATATCTCACCCTTTGAAGAGAACATCCTACTGTCTTTGAGACACCTTGAATAGCAAGATCCTCATCCAGTACATCTCACCCTTTGAAGAGAACAACCTACTGTCTTTGAGACACCTTGAATAGCTAGCTCCTCATCCAGCATATCTCACCCTTTGAAGAGAACATCCTACTGTCTTTGAGACACCTTGAATAGCTAGCTCTTCATCCAGTATATCTCACCCTTTGAAGAGAACATCCTACTGTCTTTGAGACACCTTGAATAGCTAGCTCCTCATCCAGCATATCTCACCCTTTGAAGAGAACATCCTACTGTCTTTGAGACACCGTGAATAGCAAGATCCTCATCCAGTACATCTCACCCTTTGAAGAGAACAACCTACTGTCTTTGATACACCTTGAATAGCTAGCTCCTTATCCAGTACACCTCACCCTTTGAAGAGAACATCCTACTGTCTTTGAGACACCTTGAATAGCAAGATCCTCATCCAGTACATCTCACCCTTTGAAGAGAACATCCTACTGTCTTTGAGACACCTTGAATAGCTAGCTCCTCATCCAGTACATCTCACCCTTTGAAGAGAACATCCTATTGTCTTTAATACACCTTGAATAGCTAGCTCCTCATCCAGTACATCTCACCCTTTGAAGAGAACAACCTATTGTCTTTGAGACACCTTGAATAGCTAGCTCCTCATCCAGTACATCTCACCCTTTGAAGAGAACATCCTATTGTCTTTGAGACACCTTGAATAGCAAGCTCCTCATCCAGTACATCTCACCCTTTGAAGAGAACAACCTATTGTCTTTGAGACACCTTGAATAGCAAGATCCTCATCCAGTACATCTCACCCTTTGAAGAGAACAACCTACTGTCTTTGAGACACCTTGAATAGCTAGCTCCTCATCCTGCATATCTCACCCTTTGAAGAGAACATCCTACTGTCTTTGAGACACCTTGAATAGCTAGCTCCTCATCCAGCATATCTCACCCTTTGAAGAGAACAACCTATTGTCTTTGAGACACCTTGAATAGCAAGCTCCTCATCCAGTACATCTCACCCTTTGAAGAGAACATCCTACTGTCTTTGATACACCTTGAATAGCTAGCTCCTCATCCAGCATATCTCACCCTTTGAAGAGAACATCCTACTGTCTTTGAGACACCTTGAATAGCTAGCTCCTCATCCAGCATATCTCACCCTTTAAAGAGAACAACCTACTATCTTTGAGACACCATGAATAGCTAGCTCCTCATCCAGTACATCTCACCCTTTGAAGAGAACAACCTATTGTCTTTGATACACCTTGAATAGCTAGCTCCTCATCCAGCACATCTCACCCTTTGAAGAGAACAAGCTATTGTCTTTGAGACACCTTGAACAGCAAGCTCCTCATCCAGTACATCTCACCCTTTGAAGAGAACAACCTATTGTCTTTGATACACCTTGAATAGCTAGCTCCTCATCCAGCATATCTCACCCTTTGAAGAGAACATCCTACTGTCTTTGAGACACCTTGAATAGCTAGCTCTTCATCCAGTATATCTCACCCTTTGAAGAGAACATCCTACTGTCTTTGAGACACCTTGAATAGCTAGCTCCTCATCCAGCATATCTCACCCTTTGAAGATAACATCCTACTGTCTTTGAGACACCTTGAATAGCAAGATCCTCATCCAGTACATCTCACCCTTTGAAGAGAACAACCTACTGTCTTTGATACACCTTGAATAGCTAGCTCCTTATCCAGTACACCTCACCCTTTGAAGAGAACATCCTACTGTCTTTGAGACACCTTGAATAGCAAGATCCTCATCCAGTACATCTCACCCTTTGAAGAGAACATCCTACTGTCTTTGAGACACCTTGAATAGCTAGCTCCTCATCCAGTACATCTCACCCTTTGAAGAGAACATCCTACTGTCTTTGATACACCTTGAATAGCTAGCTCCTCATCCAGTACATCTCACCCTTTGAAGAGAACAACCTATTGTCTTTGAGACACCTTGAATAGCTAGCTCCTCATCCAGTACATCTCACCCTTTGAAGAGAACATCCTATTGTCTTTGAGACACCTTGAATAGCAAGCTCCTCATCCAGTACATCTCACCCTTTGAAGAGAACAACCTATTGTCTTTGAGACACCTTGAATAGCAAGATCCTCATCCAGTACATCTCACCCTTTGAAGAGAACAACCTACTGTCTTTGAGACACCTTGAATAGCTAGCTCCTCATCCTGCATATCTCACCCTTTGAAGAGAACATCCTACTGTCTTTGAGACACCTTGAATAGCTAGCTCCTCATCCAGCATATCTCACCCTTTGAAGAGAACAACCTATTGTCTTTGAGACACCTTGAATAGCAAGCTCCTCATCCAGTACATCTCACCCTTTGAAGAGAACATCCTACTGTCTTTGATACACCTTGAATAGCTAGCTCCTCATCCAGCACATCTCACCCTTTGAAGAGAACAACCTATTGTCTTTGATACACCTTGAATAGCTAGCTCCTCATCCAGCACATCTCACCCTTTGAAGAGAACAAGCTATTGTCTTTGAGACACCTTGAACAGCAAGCTCCTCATCCAGTACATCTCACCCTTTGAAGAGAACAACCTATTGTCTTTGATACACCTTGAATAGCTAGCTCCTCATCCAGCATATCTCACCCTTTGAAGAGAACAACCTATTGTCTTTGATACACCTTGAATAGCTAGCTCCTCATCCAGCACATCTCACCCTTTGAAGAGAACAAGCTATTGTCTTTGAGACACCTTGAACAGCAAGCTCCTCATCCAGTACATCTCACCCTTTGAAGAGAACAACCTATTGTCTTTGATACACCTTGAATAGCTAGCTCCTCATCCAGTACATCTCACCCTTTGAAGAGAACAACCTATTGTCTTTGATACACCTTGAATAGCTAGCTCCTCATCCAGCACATCTCACCCTTTGAAGAGAACAAGCTATTGTCTTTGAGACACCTTGAACAGCAAGCTCCTCATCCAGTACATCTCACCCTTTGAAGAGAACAACCTATTGTCTTTGATACACCTTGAATAGCTAGCTCCTCATCCAGCATATCTCACCCTTTGAAGAGAACATCCTACTGTCTTTGAGACACCTTGAATAGCTAGCTCCTCATCCAGTACATCTCACCCTTTGAAGAGAACATCCTACTGTCTTTGAGACACCTTGAATAGCTAGCTCCTCATTCAACATATCTCACCCTTTGAAGAGAACAACCTATTGTCTTTGAGACACCTTGAATAGCAAGCTCCTCATCCAGTACATCTCACTCTTTGAAGAGAACATCCTACTGTCTTTGAGACACCTTGAATAGCTAGCTGCTCATCCAGCATATCTCACCCTTTGAAGAGAACAACCTACTATCTTTGAGACACCATGAATAGCTAGCTCCTCATCCAGTACATCTCACCCTTTGAAGAGAACAACCTATTGTCTTTGATACACCTTGAATAGCTAGCTCCTCATCCAGCATATCTCACCCTTTGAAGAGAACAACCTACTATCTTTGAGACACCATGAATAGCTAGCTCCTCATCCAGTACATCTCACCCTTTGAAGAGAACAACCTATTGTCTTTGATACACCTTGAGTAGCTAGCTCCTCATCCAGCATATCTCACCCTTTGAAGAGAACATCCTACTGTCTTTAAGACACCCTGAATAGCTAGCTCCTCATCCAGCATATCTCACCCTTTGAAGAGAACAACCTACTGTCTTTGATACACCTTGAATAGCTAGCTCCTCATCCAGCATATCTCAGCCTTTGAAGAGAACATCCTACTGTCTTTAAGACACCCTGAATAGCTAGCTCCTCATCCAGCATATCTCACCTTTTGAAGAGAACAACCTACTATCTTTGAGACACCATGAATAGCTAGCTCCTCATCCAGTACATCTCACCCTTTGAAGAGAACAACCTATTGTCTTTGATACACCTTGAGTAGCTAGCTCCTCATCCAGCATATCTCACCCTTTGAAGAGAACATCCTACTGTCTTTAAGACACCCTGAATAGCTAGCTCCTCATCCAGCATATCTCACCCTTTGAAGAGAACAACCTACTGTCTTTGATACACCTTGAATAGCTAGCTCCTCATCCAGCATATCTCACCCTTTGAAGAGAACAACCTATTGTCTTTGAGACACCTTGAATAGCAAGCTCCTCATCCAGTACATCTCACCCTTTGAAGAGAACATCCTACCGTCTTTGAGACACCTTGAATAGCTAGCTCCTCATCCAGTACATCTCACCCTTTGAAGAGAACATCCTACTGTCTTTGAGACACCTTGAATAGCTAGCTCCTCATCCAGCATATCTCACCCTTTGAAGAGAACAACCTATTGTCTTTGAGACACCTTGAATAGCTAGCTCCTCATCCAGCACATCTCACCCTTTGAAGAGAACAACCTATTGTCTTTGAGGCACCTTGAATAGCAAGATCCTCATCCAGTACATCTCACCATTTGAAGAGAACAACCTATTGTCTTTGAGACACCTTGAATAGCAAGCTCCTCATCCAGTACATCTCACCCTTTGAAGAGAACATCCTACTGTCTTTGAGACACCATGAATAGCTAGCTCCTCATCCAGTACATCTCACCCTTTGAAGAGAACAACCTACTCTCTTTGATACACCTTGAATAGCAAGATCCTCATCCAGTACATCTCACCCTTTGAAGAGAACATCCTACTGTCTTTGAGACACCTTGAATAGCAAGATCCTCATCCAGTACATCTCACCCTTTGAAGAGAACATCCTACTGTCTTTGAGACACCTTGAATAGCAAGATCCTCATCCAGTACATCTCACCCTTTGAATAGAACAACCTATTGTCTTTGAGACACCTTGAATAGCATGCTCCTCATCCAGTACATCTCACCCTTTGAAGAGAACATCCTATTGTCTTTGAGACACATTGAATAGCTAGCTCCTCATCCAGTACATCTCACCCTTTGAAGAGAACAACCTATTGTCTTTGAGACACCTTGAATAGCAAGCTCCTCATCCAGCATATCTCAGCCTTTGAAGAGAACATCCTACTGTCTTTGAGACACCTTGAATAGCAAGATCCTCATCCAGTACATCTCGCCCTTTGAAGAGAACATCCTACTGTCTTTGAGACACCTTGAATAGCAAGATCCTCATCCAGTACATCTCACCCTTTGAAGAGAACATCCTACTGTCTTTGAGACACCTTGAATAGCTAGCTCCTCATCCAGTACATCTCACCCTTTGAAGAGAACATCCTACTGTCTTTGAGACACCTTGAATAGCAAGATCCTCATCCAGTACATCTCGCCCTTTGAAGAGAACATCCTACTGTCTTTGAGACACCTTGAATAGCAAGATCCTCATCCAGTACATCTCACCCTTTGAAGAGAACATCCTACTGTCTTTGAGACACCTTGAATAGCTAGCTCCTCATCCAGGACATCTCACCCTTTGAAGAGAACATCCTATTGTCTTTGAGACACCTTGAATAGCTAGCTCCTCATCCAGTACATCTCACCCTTTGAAGAGAACAACCTATTGTCTTTGAGACACCTTGAATAACTAGCTCCTCATCCAGTACATCTCACCCTTTGAAGAGAACATCCTATTGTCTTTGATACACCATGAATAGCTAGCTCCTCATCCAGTATATCTCACCCTTTGAAGAGAACAACCTATTGTCTTTGAGACACCATGAATAGCTAGCTCCTCATCCAGTACATCTCACACTTTGAAGAGAACATCCTATTGTCTTTGAGACACCTTGAATAGCTAGCTCCTCATCCAGTACATCTCACCCTTTGAAGAGAACAACCTATTGTCTTTGAGACACCTTGAATAGCAAGATCCTCATCCAGTACATCTCACCCTTTGAAGAGAACAACCTACTGTCTTTGAGACACCTTGAATAGCTAGCTCCTCATCCAGCATATCTCACCCTTTGAAGAGAACAACCTACTATCTTTGAGACACCATGAATAGCTAGCTCCTCATCCAGTACATCTCACCCTTTGAAGAGAACAACCTATTGTCTTTGAGACACCATGAATAGCTAGCTCCTCATCCAGTACATCACACCCTTTGAAGAGAACATCCTACTGTATTTGAGACACCATGAAAGCTAGCTCCTCATCCAGTACATCTCACCCTTTGAAGAGAACATCCTACCGCTTTGAGACACCATGAATAGCTAGCTCCTCATCCAGTACATCTCACCCGTTGAAGAGAACATCCTACTGTCTTTGAGACACCATGAATAGCTAGCTCCTCATCCAGTACATCTCACCCTTTGAAGAGAACATCCTACTGTCTTTGAGACACCATGAATAGCTAGCTCCTCATCCAGTACATCTCACCCTTTGAAGAGAACATCCTACTGTCTTTGAGACACCTTGAATAGCAAGATCCTCATCCAGTACATCTCACCCTTTGAAGAGAACAACCTATTGTCTTTGATACACCTTGAATAGCTAGCTCCTCATCCAGTACATCTCACCCTTTGAAGAGAACATCCTACTGTCTTTGAGACACCTTGAATAGCAAGATCCTCATCCAGTACATCTCACCCTTTGAAGAGAACAACCTATTGTCTTTGACACACCTTGAATAGCTAGCTCCTCATCCAGTACATCTCACCCTTTGAAGAGAACATCCTACTGTCTTTGAGACACCTTGAATAGCAAGATCCTCATCCAGTACATCTCACCCTTTGAAGAGAACAACCTACTGTCTTTGAGACACCTTGAATAGCTAGCTCCTCATCCAGCATATCTCACCCTTTGAAGAGAACATCCTACTGTTTTTGAGACACCTTGAATAGCTAGCTCTTCATCCAGTATATCTCACCCTTTGAAGAGAACATCCTACTGTCTTTGAGACACCTTGAATAGCTAGCTCCTCATCCAGCATATCTCACCCTTTGAAGAGAACATCCTACTGTCTTTGAGACACCTTCAATAGCAAGATCCTCATCCAGTACATCTCACCCTTTGAAGAGAACAACCTACAGTCTTTGATACACCTTGAATAGCTAGCTCCTTATCCAGTACACCTCACCCTTTGAAGAGAACATCCTACTGTCTTTGAGACACCTTGAATAGCAAGATCCTCATCCAGTACATCTCACCCTTTGAAGAGAACATCCTACTGTCTTTGAGACACCATGAATAGCTAGCTCCTCATCCAGTACATCTCACCCTTTGAAGAGAACAACCTACTCTCTTTGATGCACCTTGAATAGCAAGCTCCTCATCCAGTACATCTCACCCTTTGAAGAGAACATCCTATTGTCTTTGAGACACCTTGAATAGCAAGATCCTCATCCAGTACATCTCACCCTTTGAAGAGAACATCCTATTGTCTTTGAGACACCATGAATAGCTAGCTCCTCATCCAGCATATCTCACCCTTTGAAGAGAACATCCTATTGTCTTTGAGACACCTTGAATAGCAAGATCCTCATCCAGTACATCTCACCCTTTGAAGAGAACATCCTACTGTCTTTGAGACACCATGAATAGCTAGCTCCTCATCCAGCATATCTCACCCTTTGAAGAGAACATCCTATTGTCTTTGAGACACCTTGAATAGCAAGATCCTCATCCAGTACATCTCACCCTTTGAAGAGAACATCCTACTGTCTTTGAGACACCTTGAATAGCTAGCTCCTCATCCAGCATATCTCACCCTTTGAAGAGAACATCCTACTGTCTTTGAGACACCTTGAATAGCAAGATCCTCATCCAGTACATCTCACCCTTTGAAGAGAACATCCTACTGTCTTTGAGACACCTTGAATAGCTAGCTCCTCATCCAGCATATCTCACCCTTTGAAGAGAACATCCTACTGTCTTTGAGACACCTTGAATAGCAAGATCCTCATCCAGTACATCTCACCCTTTGAAGAGAACATCCTACTGTCTTTGAGACACCTTGAATAGCTAGCTCCTCATCCAGTACATCTCACCCTTTGAAGAGAACAACCTACTGTCTTTGAGACACCTTGAATAGCTAGCTCCTCATCCAGTACATCTCACCCTTTGAAGAGAACAACCTACTGTCTTTGAGACACCTTGAATAGCTAGCTCCTCATCCAGTACATCTCACCCTTTGAAGAGAACAACCTACTGTCTTTGAGACACATTGAATAGCTAGCTCCTCATCCAGTACATCTCACCCTTTGAAGAGAACAACCTACTGTCTTTGAGACACCTTGAATAGCTAGCTCCTCATCCAGTACATCTCACCCCTTGAAGAGAACAACCTATTGTCTTTGAGACACCTTGAATAGCAAGATCCTCTTCCAGTACATCTCACCCTTTGAAGAGAACATCCTACTCTCTTTGAGACACCTTGAATAGCTAGCTCCTCATCCAGCACATCTCACCCTTTGAAGAGACCAACCTACTGTCTTTGAGACACCATGAATAGCTAGCTCCTCATCCAGTACATCTCAGCCTTTGAAGAGAACATCCTACTGTCTTTGAGACACCTTTAATAGCTAGCTTCTCATCAAGTACATCTCACTCTCTGGAGAGAACAACCTATTGTCTTTGAGACAACCTGAATAGGGAGCTCCACATCCATTCCATCTCGGCCTTTGAAGAGAACATCCTACTGCCTTTGATACACCTTGAATAGCAAGCTCTTCATCCAGTACATCTCATCCTTTCAAGAGGACAACCTATTGTCTTTGAGACGCCTTGAATAGCTAGCTCCTCATCCAGTACATCTCAAGCTTTGAAGAGAACATCCTACTGTCTTTGTGACACCTTAAATAGCTAGCTCCTCATCCAGTACATCTCACCCTTTGAAGAGAACATCCTACTGTCTTTGATACACCTTGAATAGCTAGCTCCTCATCCAGGACATCTCACCCTTTAAAGAGAGCATCCTACTGTCTTTGATACACCAAATAGCAAGCTCCTCAACCAGAGTATATCATCCTTTGCAGAGAACAACCTACTATCTTTGAGACACCTTGAATAGCAAGCTCCTCATCCAGTACATCTCACCCTTTGAAGAGAACAACTTACTATCTTTGAGACACCTTCAATAGCAAGCTCCTCACCGAGTACATCTCACCCTTTGAAGAGAACAACTTACTATCTTTGAGACACCTTCAATAGCAAGCTCTTCATCCAGGACATCTCACCCTTTGAAGAGAACAACCTACTGTCTTTGAGACACCTTGAATAGCTAGCTCCTCATCCAGCATATCTCACCCTTTGAAGAGAACATCTTACTGTCTTTGAGACACCATGAATAGCTAGCTCCTCATCCAGCATATCTCACCCTTTGAAGAGAACATCTTACTGTCTTTGAGACACCTTGAATAGCTAGCTCCTCATCCAGCATATCTCACCCTTTGAAGAGAACAACCTACTGTCTTTGAGACACCATGAATAGCTAGCTCCTCATCCAGTACATCTCACCCTTTGAAGAGAACATCCTATTGTCTTTGAGACACCTTGAATAGCTAGCTCCTCATCCAGTACATCTCACCCTTTGAAGAGAACATCCTACTGTCTTTGAGACACCTTGAATAGCTAGCTCCTCATCCAGTACATCTCACCCTTTGAAGAGAACAACCTAATGTCTTTGAGACACCTTGAATAGCTAGCTCCTCATCCAGCATATCTCAGCCTTTGAAGAGAACAACCTACTGTCTTTGAGACACCTTGAATAGCTAGCTCCTCATCCAGCACATCTCACCCTTTGAAGAGAACAACCTATTGTCTTTGAGACACCTTGAATAGCTAGCTCCTCATCCAGTACATCTCAGCCTTTGAAGAGAACATCCTACTGTCTTTGAGACACCTTTAATCGCTAGCTTCTCATCAAGTACATCTCACTCTCTGGAGAGAACAACCTATTGTCTTTGAGACAACCTGAATAGGGAGCTCCACATCCATTCCATCTCGGCCTTCGAAGAGAACATCCTACTGCCTTTGATACACCTTGAATAGCAAGCTCTTCATCCAGTACATCTCATCCTTTCAAAAGGACAACCTATTGTCTTTGAGACGCCTTGAATAGCTAGCTCCTCATCCAGTACATCTCAACCTTTGAAGAGAACATCCTACTGTCTTTGTGACACCTTAAATAGCTAGCTCCTCATCCAGTACATCTCACCCTTTGAAGAGAACATCCTACTGTCTTTGATACACCTTGAATAGCTAGCTCCTCATCCAGGACATCTCACCCTTTAAAGAGAGCATCCTACTGTCTTTGATACACCGAATAGCAAGCTCCTCAACCAGAGTATCTCATCCTTTGCAGAGAACAACCTACTATCTTTGAGACACCTTGAATAGCAAGCTCCTCATCCAGTACATCTCACTCTTTGAAGAGAACAACTTACTATCTTTGAGACACCTTCAATAGCAAGCTCCTCACCGAGTACATCTCACCCTTTGAAGAGAACAACTTACTATCTTTGAGACACCTTCAATAGCAAGCTCTTCATCCAGGACATCTCACCCTTTGAAGAGAACAACCTACTGTCTTTGAGACACCTTGAATAGCTAGCTCCTCATCCAGCATATCTCACCCTTTGAAGAGAACATCTTACTGTCTTTGAGACACCATGAATAGCTAGCTCCTCATCCAGCATATCTCACCCTTTGAAGAGAACATCTTACTGTCTTTGAGACACCTTGAATAGCTAGCTCCTCATCCAGCATATCTCACCCTTTGAAGAGAACAACCTACTGTCTTTGAGACACCATGAATAGCTAGCTCCTCATCCAGTACATCTCACCCTTTGAAGAGAACATCTTACTGTCTTTGAGACACCTTCAATAGCTAGCTCTTCATCCAGGACATCTCACCCTTTGAAGAGAACAACCTACTGTCTTTGAGACACCATGAATAGCTAGCTCCTCATCCAGTACATCTCACCCTTTGAAGAGAACATCCTACTATCTTTGAGACACCATGAATAACTAGCTCCTCATCCAGTACATCTCACCCTTTGAAGAGAACAACTTACTGTCTTTGAGACACCATGAATAGCTAGCTCCTCATCCAGTATATCTCACCCTTTGAAGAGAACAACCTACTGTCTTTGAGACACCATGAATAGCTAGCTCCTCATCCAGTACATCTCACCCTTTGAAGAGAACAACCTATTGTCTTTGAGACACCATGAATAACTAGCTCCTCATCCAGTATATCTCACCCTTTGAAGAGAACATCTTACTGTCTTTGAGACACCATGAATAACTAGCTCCTCATCCAGTATATCTCACCCTTTGAAGAGAACAACCTACTGTCTTCGAGACACCATGAATAGCTAGCTCCTTATCCAGTACATCTCACCCTTTGAAGAGAACATCTTACTGTCTTTGAGACACCATGAATATCTAGCTTCTCGTCCAGGACATCTCACCCTTTGAAGAGAACAACCTATTGTCTTTGATACACCTTGAATAGCTAGCTCCTCATCCAGCATATCTCAGCCTTTGAAGAGAACATCCTACCGCTTTGAGACACCATGAATAGCTAGCTCCTCATCCAGTACATCTCACCCTTTGAAGAGAACATCCTACTGTCATTGAGACACCTTGAATGGCTTCCAAAAGAATCGACTCTATTCTTAATTCAAATCTGCCATTGCCGACATCATTGGCGCCAAAAATTATTTCTTTTGACCCTGTTGACCTCGCTTTTACAAAATTTTGTTTTTTAAACCATTCATACATTTAAATCAACTGCAAACATTTTCAATAAAATCACAGAGCTATATACATACGATATATATTTAGAAATATCTATTGAAATATTGAGTTATACGGTTACCTTGGAACTATTTGCACCCAATTTCGCCAGCGTGACTCAGCCACAATCATGGCGCGTACCCTAAGGCCTGTCTTCAGATTGCCGAATATCTCACGTCAATCATGAACGCCCTGATAGCTTAGCGGTTAGAGCGCTGCGCTTTAGATTGGGTGGTCACGGGTTCGAATCCCGGCGAATTTATTTTTCTTTTTTTTTAAAAGGTGTTCTTTCTATTTTTCATCCATGATTTTGATTTTCATCCATGATTCTGTGTTGTCTCAATTTCAGAACCAGTGGCACTTCAGTGGGCTGGTAAATATGGTTGGAAAGTTGAGGAGTCTGGCTGGATATTCGTTGCCAATCAAGATTCTTACATCAAAACAAAGAACATCACTGAGCAGATTACATTAAAAGGTAAGTGAATATCCTCTCAAAAATCTCCATTGATTGAGATACTCCCATTCTTCGTCGACGTCGTGGTCGTGGTCGTCGTGGTCGTGGTCGTGGTCGTCCGTCGTCGCTTTTGTTTCCCCTCAAAATGCACCTACATCACCAAAAACTGCAGTCTCAAAATATTTTTGATTTTGAAATTTTTGAAAAATTTTCAACTGACTTGAGTGATGAAAAAATTTGTAAGTGCAAAAATTTTTTTCTTTACAAAAAATTATTTTTGCTCAAAATGAACCAACATCACAAAAAAATACAGTCCCCAAATTTTTTGGATTTTGAAAATTTTGAAAAACTGCAGTCGTCGTCGTCGTCGTCGTCGTCGTCCGTCGTCGGTTTTTTTTCCTCAAAATGCACCTATATCACCAAAAACTGCAGTCCCAAAATATGTTTGATTTTGAAATTTTTGAAAAATTTTCAACTGACTTGAGTGATGAAACAATTTCTAATTTTTTTCTTTACAAAATTTGTTTTCCTCAAAATGCACACACATCACCAAAAACTGCAGTCCCCAAATGTTTTTAATTTTGAAAAACTACAGTCGTCGTCTTCGTCTTTCGTCGTCTTCGTCTTTCGTCGTCGTCGTCTTCGTCTTTCATCACTTTCGTCGTCTTCGTCTTTCGTCGTCTTCGTCTTTCGTCGTCGTCGTCTTCGTCTTTCGTCGTCTTTTGTCGTCTTCGTCTTTCGTCGTCTCCGTCTTTCGTTGTCTTCGTCTTTCGTCGTCTTCGTCTTTCGTCGTCTTCGTCTTTCGTCGTCTTCGTCTTTCGTCGTCTTCGTCTTTCGTCGTCGTCGTCGTCTTCGTCTTTCGTCGTCTTTCGTCGTCTTCGTCTTTCGTCGTCTTCGTCTTTCGTCGTCTTTGTCTTTCGTCGTTGTCGTCTTTCGTCGTCTTCGACCTTCGTCGTCTTCGTCTTTCGGTGTCTTCGTCTTTCGGTGTCTTGGTCTTTCGTTGTCTTCGTCTTTCGTCGTCTTTCGTCGTCTTTCGTCGTCTTCGTCCTTCGTCGTCTTCGTCTTTCGGTGTCTTGGTCTTTCGTCGTCTTTGTCTTTCATCGTCTTCGTCCTTCGTCGTCTTTGTCTTTCGTCGTCTTTCGTTGTCTTCGTCTTTCGTCTTTCGTCGTCTTTGTCTTTCGTCGTCTTCATCTTCGTCGTCTTCGTCTTTTGACTTTCGTCTTTCGTCGTCTCACTTTTTTTTCCCTTAAAATGAACCAATATCACCAAAAACTGCAGTCCCAAAAATTGTTGGATTTTGAAATTTTTGAAAAATTTTCAACTGACTGAGTGATGAAGAAGTACAAACATTTTTTTCACTTTTTTGTGCTCAAAATGAACTAACATCACCAAAAACTGTCGTCGTCGTCGTCATCGTCGTCATGCTGTTGCATACATTAGACATTGAACTTATATTCTGTTTTGTCTTTATTTCAGAACCAGTAGCACTTCAGTGGGCTGGTAAATATGGTTGGGGAGTTGAGGAGTCTGGCTGGATATTCGTTGCCAATCAAGATTCTTACATCAAAACAAAGAACATCACTGAGCAGATTACATTTAAAAGTAAGTGAATATCCTCTCAAAAATCTCCATTGATTGAGATACTCCCATTACTCGTCGTCGTCGTCGTCGTCGTCGCAATTTTGATGAGAAATGCAGTGCACACTCCCTCTTCTTCCAATTCCTGGGTCCGCCAGCGCTCTTAAACCATCATCATTATTATCATTATCAATATCATCATGAAGAAAACCCCTTCACCCGCGAACTTTTCAAGCTGAAGTACACAGTGATTCCAGGTTTTCGAGCACTCCAGGGAATGGTTTGACTATCAGTCGGCGGAGCTTTCTAAATGCAATTGCCCTGTGCATCCACACTTTTGGCTTCCAAAAGAATCGACTCGAATCTTAATTCAAATCTGCCATTGCCGACATTATTGGCGCCAAAAATTATTTCTTTTGACCCTGTTGACCTCGCTTCTAAAAATTTTGTTTTTAAACCATTCATACATTTAAATCAACTGCAAACATTTTCAATAAAATCACCGAGCTATATACATACGATATATATTTAGAAATATCTATAGAAATATTGATCACACCGATTTGATGTCTCCGACTTAAGGATGGAAATCAATGGTCTACCCAGTCTAGGACATCACACTGACTTGATGTGTCGCTCTGAACGATGGAAGACAATGGTCACAACCAGTCTAGGACATCACACCGACTTGATCTCCGCCTGAACGATGGAAGACAATGGTCACAACCAGGCTAGGACATCACACCGACTTGATGTCTCTGCCTGAACGATGGAAGACAGTGGTCACAACCAGGCTAGGACATCACACCGACTTGATGTCTCCACCTGAACGATGGGAGACAATGGTCACAACCAGGCTAGGACATCACACCGACTTGATGTCTCTGCCTGAACGATGGAAGACAATGGTCACAACCAGGCTAGGACATCACACCGACCTGATGTCTCTGCCTGAAGGATGGAAGACAATGGTCACAACCAGTCTTGGACATCACACTGACTTGATGTCTCCGCCTGAACGATGGAAGACAATGGTCACAACCAGTCTAGCACATCACACTGACTTGATGTCTCCGCCTGAACGATGGAAGACAATGGTCACAACCAGTCTAGGACATCACACCGACTTGATGTCTCCACCTGAACGATGGAAGACAATGGTCACAACCAGTCTAGCACATCACACTGACTTGATGTCTCCGCCTGAACGATGGAAGACAATGGTCACAACCAGTCTAGGACATCACACCGAGTTGATGTCTCCACCTGAACGATGGAAGACAATGGTCACAACCAGTCTAAAACATCACACTGACTTGATGTCTCCGCCTGAACGATGGAAGACAATGGTCACAACCAGTCTAGCACATCACACTGACTTGATGTCTCCGCCTGAACGATGGAAGACAATGGTCACAACCAGTCTAGGACATCACACCGACTTGATGTCTCATCCTGAACGATGGAAGACAATGGTCGCAACCAGTCTAAGACGTCACACTGACTTGATGTCTCCACCTGAACGTTGGAAGACAATGGTCGCAACCAGTCTAAGACGTCACACTGACTTAATGTCTCCGCCTGAACGATGGAAGACAATGGTCACAACCAGTCTTGGACATCACACTGACTTGATGTCTCCGCCTGAACGATGGAAGACAAGGGTCACAACCAGTCCAGGACATTACACTGACTTGATGTCCCCGCCTGAACGATGGAAGACAATGATCACAACCAGTCTTGGACATCACACCGATTTGATGTCTCCAACTGAAGTATAGAAATCAATGGTCTACCCAGTCTAGGACATAACACCGACTTGATGTCTCTGCCTGAAAGATGGAAGACAATGGTCCCAACAAGTCTAGGACATCACATCGACTTGTTGTCTCCGCCTGAACGAGGGAAGACAATGGTCACAACCAGTCTAGGACATCACATCGACTAACCCTAAAGCTACTAACCCTAAAGCTACTTACCCTAAAGCTACTAACCCTCAAGCTACTAAACCTGAAGCTACTAACCCTGAAGCCACTAACCCTAAAGCCACTAACCCTAAAGCCACTAACACTAAGGCAACTAACCCTAAGGCCACAAACCCTAAGGCCACTAACCCTAAAGGCACTTACCCTAACGCCACTAACCCTAAGGCCATTTACCCTCAGTCCACTAACCCTAAGGCCACTAACACTAAGGCCACTAACCCTAAAGCCACTAACCCTAAGGCAACTAACCCTAAGGCCACTAACCCTAAGGCCACTAACCCTAAAGGCACTTACCCTAACGCCACTAACCCTAAGGCCACTAACCCTAAGGCCATTAACCCTAAGGCCATTAACCCTAAGGAAACTAACTCTAAGGCAACTAACCCTAAGGCAACTAACCATAAGGCCACTTACCCTAAGGCCACTAACCCTAAGGCAACTTACCCTGAGGCCACTAACCCTAAAACAACAAGCCCTAAGGCCACTTACCCTAAGACCACTAACACTAAGGCCACTAACCCTAAGGCGACTAACCCCAAGCCACTAACAGTTGCCCTAGGGTTAGTTGCCCTAGGGTTAGTTGCCCTAGGGTTAGTTGCCCTAGGGTTAGTTGCCCTAGGGTTAGTTGCCCTAGGGTTAGTTGCCCTAGGGTTAGTTGCCCTAGGGTTAGTTGCCCTAGGGTTAGTTGCCCTAGGGTTAGTTGCCCTAGGGTTAGTTGCCCTAGGGTTAGTTGCCCTAGGGTTAGTTGCCCTAGGGTTAGTTGCCCTAGGGTTAGTTGCCCTAGGGTTAGTTGCCCTAGGGTTAGTTGCCCTAGGGTTAGTTGCCCTAGGGTTAGTTGCCCTAGGGTTAGTTGCCCTAGGGTTAGTTGCCCTAGGGTTAGTTGCCCTAGGGTTAGTTGCCCTAGGGTTAGTTGCCCTAGGGTTAGTTGCCCTAGGGTTAGTTGCCCTAGGGTTAGTTGCCCTAGGGTTAGTTGCCCTAGGGTTAGTTGCCCTAGGGTTAGTTGCCCTAGGGTTAGTTGCCCTAGGGTTAGTTGCCCTAGGGTTAGTTGCCCTAGGGTTAGTTGCCCTAGGGTTAGTTGCCCTAGGGTTAGTTGCCCTAGGGTTAGTTGCCCTAGGGTTAGTTGCCCTAGGGTTAGTTGCCCTAGGGTTAGTTGCCCTAGGGTTAGTTGCCCTAGGGTTAGTTGCCCTAGGGTTAGTTGCCCTAGGGTTAGTTGCCCTAGGGTTAGTTGCCCTAGGGTTAGTTGCCCTAGGGTTAGTTGCCCTAGGGTTAGTTGCCCTAGGGTTAGTTGCCCTAGGGTTAGTTGCCCTAGGGTTAGTTGCCCTAGGGTTAGTTGCCCTAGGGTTAGTTGCCCTAGGGTTAGTTGCCCTAGGGTTAGTTGCCCTAGGGTTAGTTGCCCTAGGGTTAGTTGCCCTAGGGTTAGTTGCCCTAGGGTTAGTTGCCCTAGGGTTAGTTGCCCTAGGGTTAGTTGCCCTAGGGTTAGTTGCCCTAGGGTTAGTTGCCCTAGGGTTAGTTGCCCTAGGGTTAGTTGCCCTAGGGTTAGTTGCCCTAGGGTTAGTTGCCCTAGGGTTAGTTGCCCTAGGGTTAGTTGCCCTAGGGTTAGTTGCCCTAGGGTTAGTTGCCCTAGGGTTAGTTGCCCTAGGGTTAGTTGCCCTAGGGTTAGTTGCCCTAGGGTTAGTTGCCCTAGGGTTAGTTGCCCTAGGGTTAGTTGCCCTAGGGTTAGTTGCCCTAGGGTTAGTTGCCCTAGGGTTAGTTGCCCTAGGGTTAGTTGCCCTAGGGTTAGTTGCCCTAGGGTTAGTTGCCCTAGGGTTAGTTGCCCTAGGGTTAGTTGCCCTAGGGTTAGTTGCCCTAGGGTTAGTTGCCCTAGGGTTAGTTGCCCTAGGGTTAGTTGCCCTAGGGTTAGTTGCCCTAGGGTTAGTTGCCCTAGGGTTAGTTGCCCTAGGGTTAGTTGCCCTAGGGTTAGTTGCCCTAGGGTTAGTTGCCCTAGGGTTAGTTGCCCTAGGGTTAGTTGCCCTAGGGTTAGTTGCCCTAGGGTTAGTTGCCCTAGGGTTAGTTGCCCTAGGGTTAGTTGCCCTAGGGTTAGTTGCCCTAGGGTTAGTTGCCCTAGGGTTAGTTGCCCTAGGGTTAGTTGCCCTAGGGTTAGTTGCCCTAGGGTTAGTTGCCCTAGGGTTAGTTGCCCTAGGGTTAGTTGCCCTAGGGTTAGTTGCCCTAGGGTTAGTTGCCCTAGGGTTAGTTGCCCTAGGGTTAGTTGCCCTAGGGTTAGTTGCCCTAGGGTTAGTTGCCCTAGGGTTAGTTGCCCTAGGGTTAGTTGCCCTAGGGTTAGTTGCCCTAGGGTTAGTTGCCCTAGGGTTAGTTGCCCTAGGGTTAGTTGCCCTAGGGTTAGTTGCCCTAGGGTTAGTTGCCCTAGGGTTAGTTGCCCTAGGGTTAGTTGCCCTAGGGTTAGTTGCCCTAGGGTTAGTTGCCCTAGGGTTAGTTGCCCTAGGGTTAGTTGCCCTAGGGTTAGTTGCCCTAGGGTTAGTTGCCCTAGGGTTAGTTGCCCTAGGGTTAGTTGCCCTAGGGTTAGTTGCCCTAGGGTTAGTTGCCCTAGGGTTAGTTGCCCTAGGGTTAGTTGCCCTAGGGTTAGTTGCCCTAGGGTTAGTTGCCCTAGGGTTAGTTGCCCTAGGGTTAGTTGCCCTAGGGTTAGTTGCCCTAGGGTTAGTTGCCCTAGGGTTAGTTGCCCTAGGGTTAGTTGCCCTAGGGTTAGTTGCCCTAGGGTTAGTTGCCCTAGGGTTAGTTGCCCTAGGGTTAGTTGCCCTAGGGTTAGTTGCCCTAGGGTTAGTTGCCCTAGGGTTAGTTGCCCTAGGGTTAGTTGCCCTAGGGTTAGTTGCCCTAGGGTTAGTTGCCCTAGGGTTAGTTGCCCTAGGGTTAGTTGCCCTAGGGTTAGTTGCCCTAGGGTTAGTTGCCCTAGGGTTAGTTGCCCTAGGGTTAGTTGCCCTAGGGTTAGTTGCCCTAGGGTTAGTTGCCCTAGGGTTAGTTGCCCTAGGGTTAGTTGCCCTAGGGTTAGTTGCCCTAGGGTTAGTTGCCCTAGGGTTAGTTGCCCTAGGGTTAGTTGCCCTAGGGTTAGTTGCCCTAGGGTTAGTTGCCCTAGGGTTAGTTGCCCTAGGGTTAGTTGCCCTAGGGTTAGTTGCCCTAGGGTTAGTTGCCCTAGGGTTAGTTGCCCTAGGGTTAGTTGCCCTAGGGTTAGTTGCCCTAGGGTTAGTTGCCCTAGGGTTAGTTGCCCTAGGGTTAGTTGCCCTAGGGTTAGTTGCCCTAGGGTTAGTTGCCCTAGGGTTAGTTGCCCTAGGGTTAGTTGCCCTAGGGTTAGTTGCCCTAGGGTTAGTTGCCCTAGGGTTAGTTGCCCTAGGGTTAGTTGCCCTAGGGTTAGTTGCCCTAGGGTTAGTTGCCCTAGGGTTAGTTGCCCTAGGGTTAGTTGCCCTAGGGTTAGTTGCCCTAGGGTTAGTTGCCCTAGGGTTAGTTGCCCTAGGGTTAGTTGCCCTAGGGTTAGTTGCCCTAGGGTTAGTTGCCCTAGGGTTAGTTGCCCTAGGGTTAGTTGCCCTAGGGTTAGTTGCCCTAGGGTTAGTTGCCCTAGGGTTAGTTGCCCTAGGGTTAGTTGCCCTAGGGTTAGTTGCCCTAGGGTTAGTTGCCCTAGGGTTAGTTGCCCTAGGGTTAGTTGCCCTAGGGTTAGTTGCCCTAGGGTTAGTTGCCCTAGGGTTAGTTGCCCTAGGGTTAGTTGCCCTAGGGTTAGTTGCCCTAGGGTTAGTTGCCCTAGGGTTAGTTGCCCTAGGGTTAGTTGCCCTAGGGTTAGTTGCCCTAGGGTTAGTTGCCCTAGGGTTAGTTGCCCTAGGGTTAGTTGCCCTAGGGTTAGTTGCCCTAGGGTTAGTTGCCCTAGGGTTAGTTGCCCTAGGGTTAGTTGCCCTAGGGTTAGTTGCCCTAGGGTTAGTTGCCCTAGGGTTAGTTGCCCTAGGGTTAGTTGCCCTAGGGTTAGTTGCCCTAGGGTTAGTTGCCCTAGGGTTAGTTGCCCTAGGGTTAGTTGCCCTAGGGTTAGTTGCCCTAGGGTTAGTTGCCCTAGGGTTAGTTGCCCTAGGGTTAGTTGCCCTAGGGTTAGTTGCCCTAGGGTTAGTTGCCCTAGGGTTAGTTGCCCTAGGGTTAGTTGCCCTAGGGTTAGTTGCCCTAGGGTTAGTTGCCCTAGGGTTAGTTGCCCTAGGGTTAGTTGCCCTAGGGTTAGTTGCCCTAGGGTTAGTTGCCCTAGGGTTAGTTGCCCTAGGGTTAGTTGCCCTAGGGTTAGTTGCCCTAGGGTTAGTTGCCCTAGGGTTAGTTGCCCTAGGGTTAGTTGCCCTAGGGTTAGTTGCCCTAGGGTTAGTTGCCCTAGGGTTAGTTGCCCTAGGGTTAGTTGCCCTAGGGTTAGTTGCCCTAGGGTTAGTTGCCCTAGGGTTAGTTGCCCTAGGGTTAGTTGCCCTAGGGTTAGTTGCCCTAGGGTTAGTTGCCCTAGGGTTAGTTGCCCTAGGGTTAGTTGCCCTAGGGTTAGTTGCCCTAGGGTTAGTTGCCCTAGGGTTAGTTGCCCTAGGGTTAGTTGCCCTAGGGTTAGTTGCCCTAGGGTTAGTTGCCCTAGGGTTAGTTGCCCTAGGGTTAGTTGCCCTAGGGTTAGTTGCCCTAGGGTTAGTTGCCCTAGGGTTAGTTGCCCTAGGGTTAGTTGCCCTAGGGTTAGTTGCCCTAGGGTTAGTTGCCCTAGGGTTAGTTGCCCTAGGGTTAGGGCTAGGGTTAGGGTTAGGGTTAGGGTTAGGGTTAGGGTTAGGGTTAGGGTTAGGGTTAGGGTTAGGGTTAGGGTTAGGGTTAGGGTTAGGGTTAGGGTTAGGGTTAGGGTTAGGGTTAGGGTTAGGGTTAGGGTTAGGGTTAGGGTTAGGGTTAGGGTTAGGGTTAGGGTTAGGGTTAGGGTTAGGGTTAGGGTTAGGGTTAGGGTTAGGGTTAGGGTTAGGGTTAGGGTTAGGGTTAGGGTTAGGGTTAGGGTTAGGGTTAGGGTTAGGGTTAGGGTTAGGGTTAGGGTTAGGGTTAGGGTTAGGGTTAGGGTTAGGGTTAGGGTTAGGGTTAGGGTTAGGGTTAGGGTTAGGGTTAGGGTTAGGGTTAGGGTTAGGGTTAGGGTTAGGGTTAGGGTTAGGGTTAGGGTTAGGGTTAGGGTTAGGGTTAGGGTTAGGGTTAGGGTTAGGGTTAGGGTTAGGGTTAGGGTTAGGGTTAGGGTTAGGGTTAGGGTTAGGGTTAGGGTTAGGGTTAGGGTTAGGGTTAGGGTTAGGGTTAGGGTTAGGGTTAGGGTTAGGGTTAGGGTTAGGGTTAGGGTTAGGGTTAGGGTTAGGGTTAGGGTTAGGGTTAGGGTTAGGGTTAGGGTTAGGGTTAGGGTTAGGGTTAGGGTTAGGGTTAGGGTTAGGGTTAGGGTTAGGGTTAGGGTTAGGGTTAGGGTTAGGGTTAGGGTTAGGGTTAGGGTTAGGGTTAGGGTTAGGGTTAGGGTTAGGGTTAGGGTTAGGGTTAGGGTTAGGGTTAGGGTTAGGGTTAGGGTTAGGGTTAGGGTTAGGGTTAGGGTTAGGGTTAGGGTTAGGGTTAGGGTTAGGGTTAGGGTTAGGGTTAGGGTTAGGGTTAGGGTTAGGGTTAGGGTTAGGTTAGGGTTAGGGTTAGGGTTAGGGTTAGGGTTAGGGTTAGGGTTAGGGTTAGGGTTAGGGTTAGGGTTAGGGTTAGGGTTAGGGTTAGGGTTAGGGTTAGGGTTAGGGTTAGGGTTAGGGTAGGGTTAGGGTTAGGGTTAGGGTTAGGGGTTAGGGTTAGGGTTAGGGTTAGGTTAGGGTTAGGGTTAGGGTTAGGGTTAGGGTTAGGGTTAGGGTTAGGGTTAGGGTTAGGGGTTAGGGTTAGGGTTAGGGTTAGGGTTAGGGTTAGGGTTAGGGTAGGGTTTAGGGTTAGGGTTAGGGTTAGGGTTAGGGTTAGGGTTAGGGTTAGGGTTAGGGTTAGGGTTAGGGTTAGGGTTAGGGTTAGGGTTAGGGTTAGGGTTAGGGTTAGGGTTAGGGTTAGGGTTAGGGTTAGGGTTAGGGTTAGGGTTAGGGTTAGGGTTAGGGTTAGGGTTAGGGTTAGGGTTAGGGTTAGGGTTAGGGTTAGGGTTAGGGTTAGGGTTAGGGTTAGGGTTAGGGTTAGGGTTAGGGTTAG